>NW_022985185.1:708059-837091 GCF_010093535.1 Lindgomyces ingoldianus
GCAGGATCGAGGACGACCTGCAGAAGGAGGGGGGCCATGTCACGGTCAACTTGGACATGCCTCGGACTCTCCCCGGAGAGCCCTCGGCCCAGCCTTGGGCACATGACGTCCCGTCACGTGCCCCAGCACATATATATATATCCTCTTACGAACCCCTGAGTCTCCTCAAGGATTCGTCTATCAATACTATCCTGTACCCCCTTCTGCGCTTCACGCTTCCTGCTTCACAGTGCTCTCACAACTTAAAACTTTTAGTTAATTAGAACCTTAGAAACCCCTCTAAACGCTCCCTGTAGGCCTACTTCTTACTAGCCCTCCTACTCCTCTAGAATCCCTATACAAACTTCCTAAAAGGGTAATATCATCTGTACTATGTATTATACCTAGGGTATTATTAAACATACAGTGCGGCTCACGAACTCGGTACGTTCGTACTGAACACGTGACCGTTACGATTCACTTTATACGGACTATAGTACGGCCCGTTGGAAGGGTTGTTAATTCCTTCCCCACAAAGCGGAGGATAGATATCTTGTGAGGGGAAAGGCGGAGGATCCAGAGGGTAGCCGAATAAAGTAAGAGAGGAACGGAAACAGAAAGCTCCCCATTCCAAATCTCCCAAGAATGGCTTGTAGACATCATAGGGCGAATTCGGATGACTTTTTAGGTGATCGACGTAATCCGCGTATGTTGCCAATCCGCACCGTTGCGAGCTTTCGTATTGCCTTGTTGCCGCTTGCCGTACCCTTGCGCGCATTTTTGGTCCATTTCAGGAACAGGAAGCAAAATAAATCAAGGTATGACGAAGAAGAGGCTAGCGCAACAAGAAGAATGGGTCCCTAGAATATAAATGAAACTTTACTGTTAACCTCATCATGAATCGATTAATGGTCTGATAAGTTGAGGATGACTTGTGTCAGATTTCGCCTTCCATAGCTCCTTCACATGCCGAAGCTTTGTGAAGCGTGTGAGTATCTCCTGATGGCTCCGTGTCTCGGTAAACGAGGTAGAATTTGGCACTATTGAGTGGCAGGGCGGTTTCTCCCACGATTTAGGAGACCGAGTAAGAACTTAACTAGGCTCCCAACAAAAAGGCAGCATGCAAACGTAACTTTCGGTAACGGCGCGCTCGGCCGAACTTCTGGGCTCGTACATAATACGACAGGGAAATAGGAAGAGAAAAAAAATTATACAGCAGATGTGATATCGACTTCGAGGTTCAGGACCCGTCGTGGGGGCCGAATATGCGGGGTGGAAAAGACATGAATAGAACCGAGAGTGAACAAGTGCGAAAAGTCGAGGGATGAGGATATCCCGAGTGGTCGACTCTCCAAAAACCGGGCGCCTACCATTCTCCAGGCTTTCCAATTCAATCATCTGACCCGACCCGACGGCTCGGGAGCGGCGCTGCGGCGCTGCGGCGCTCCTCCCTCCAAGTGAACGCTTCATCAAGGTGAATTCCCGAAAGATCTGCCAAGTGTGCCTTTTTAACTTGACCAATTGAGGGCCTAAAATGCAAGTACCGGCCCGATTTTTGAGTTAATCATAGGGTGCCTTTCAATCATGTCAAATACTCACTCGGCAGATCATGTAGAGGTATTCTCTCAGCTCCAGTAAAACTAATAGGAGCCTCAGGGTTTTCTCATGCGTTTTTAGTTTGTTCACCCCAGCTCTTCGATCATGTTTTAGGCCATGCTTACGCATAAAAATTATTAAAAGGTATGAACTAGATTAGCCGAAGCAAGGAGGCCAATGCAAGGAATAGATCCTCAGGATCCCTTTAAGCCCCACTAAGGCCAATACGCTTAGTTTATGACACGTTCGGGCAATTAAGGATTGCAAGCGAGTCTAGGATAGGATACAGAAAGAAGCCACGCCAGTCTTGAAACACAGGTGAAGAGTAAACGCACATTTGCTCCACTGAGGAACATTCGATGTAATATTAATATCCTGAAGCGACAGTTGTATTCGTCTCCATCCCCGAGGCTATTCGCTCCAGCCCTCTAAAATAATCGCACGGTGGCCGCCCAAACATTGCCTCTACAAGGCAAACCTAAAGTCTGGGTGAGCATCGCCTAGATCCGCGATAGTCTCATCTAGCACTGCGGGCAATTGCGCTCTCCTTTGGTCCCTCTTCTTGTTTTCGTACATGCATCCGAGATACGTAATGGTAGCGGCGGTAGCTCCCATGCAGGCGAGACCCAAGCCAGTGCTAAATCCAGTATGGAACTTGGGCGCCTCCTTGAAGAGAAAGACATTGGAGCTCACAAAAGCACCGGCAGTTCCAAAGTTAATGATGGCACCAATGGCAATGGCGCGCTTGTATCCCTTCCCGGCATTGATGGAGACCCAGATGATCGAGATAGGCATGGCGAGATAGCATCCACAAGCGATGAAGAACATGCCCATGTATCTGACTGATGCCTTCGGCGGATAAACAATCTCGACGACAAGGCCGGCGGCAAGGACAGCCCAGCCGAGAATGTAGAATGCATACCGGCGCTGCAGGTATTCTGACATGTATGCGAAAATGACAGAGAAAGCCGCGCCAGTGAGGTAGACAGGGATGGTGTGCACTTGGGCCTCAGTAGAAGTGTATCCTAAGCCTTTAAGAATCGTGGGTTGGAAGTTTGCGAGAGAGTTAGCGTTTTCGGTTACACCCATATTCATAGCGACACTTATTTAGCGTTAGTATCGTCCTCGTTGAATATAGAGCAGTATAGGGAGCGGGAGACATACCCAGCCCAGATCTTCCAGTCCTTGAGCACATTGAGCGCCTCCTTCAAAGTAATCTCATCCTCAGCGATGTGCCCTCCTTCAGCCTTGACGCGGGCGAGCATGAAGGCTTTTTCTTCTGGTGCCAGGAAGGTGCAGTTTTCGGGCCAAGGCATGATGAGCGGCACTGAAATAATGCTGACACAGATAGTAATAATTCCCTCGATGATGAAGATCCTGTTGAGAGCAAGTCAGCCCAATTCGAGGAGGAATGATGATTTAGTAGACAGAGACTTACCATCTCCAGGCCCCATATCCAGCTGTTCCATCCATCTTCGCAATCAAGCTTGAGATAAATCCATTGATCGCGCCGGCAATGATACCAGCAGTACAAAAGAAAACGAAGCGAGTAAGGTACTCGGTCTTTTTGTAGTATGCTCCGATCAGATATGCTGCACCACTGATATAAGCGGCTTCACACATGCCCTCGAGGAGACGGCAAATTACGAGCTGCTCCCAGCGTTTTACGAGACCACAACCGATGACAGTGATACCCCAGAAGAACATCATGATGCAGAGCGATTTGGGACCGTACTTCCTGAACACAACCATGAGCGGTACACCAGCGACCAAGTACCCAAGATTGAAGACCCAGACGGAGATGTTGAATCGTTGACCGATGAGGTGGAGCTCCTTCTCCATCCCTTGAATCTTTGCATTCCCAATATTGGCTCTGAACTAAAATTAGGGTTGTCTTCAAATATCTGAGGGGAAGCTTGCCGGTCAATGAAGTTTACGAGATAAAGAACCCATAGTACTGGGAGAATGCGGAGGTCGAGCTTTCGAATAAGTCGTCGTTCAGCGGCAGCATCGAAAGAACCCTCAAGCGTGGAGGAGGTGGGAGAATAGGGTCCGTCGGTGATAACAGCGCCCTTCTCTAATGAAGGCGAGTCAGTCATGGTGGAGAGTGAGGAACAATCCAACTAGGACGCGCCTGAATAGAGCGCCGTTGCTGAAGAATGACAAAAATGGGACAAAAATGGGACAAAAACGATCGGCTCGCTTGAGAAGTATTCGAGGATGAAGCAAAAGAATATGCAAGGTCACAGTAGATATGGAGAAGTCAGATACTGGAGTATATAACGACTGCCGGAGCTTGTAGGCGAGGGGCGAGTTCCTCACCACGAGTCAGAAGAAACGTGCCAAGTGCCGAAACGGTTTGAACGTGGGCGAGGGATCCCTTGTGGGCGAAGAGGGAGTCTGGAGGGACATGGGGTTGGGGAAAATGGGGTGAGCGGTGGGGCAGGTTTGATTTACACGAACAGCTGCAGAGGTCTATACTGCAAGTCCTGAGGCATACAGGATGTTGGTTGGCCAGGCGTTCTTGTGCAAGCTGTGCCGCAATAATCTTGGCATATCAAGAGGCGTCCTCGCAATTCCACTGTGGAGACGCTAGCATCATCCTTGCAGGCACTTGCTCTCCAGCTCCTGGTCTTGTCTCAATGCACAAAGGGATTGGGAAGATAACAATTCGAATTACACCGTTATATACGCGGCGAATTGTTCTGAGAAAGGGAAAGGAAGCAAGAAGTTCTAAACCGTACCTTGAGAGCAGTTTGTGATGGTGGTACAACAGAAGGAAGACGATATTACGTGGATAAGGACAAACAAAAGAAGACGGAAAATTTTCGGTACCCTACCGGAGCATCTCCGAATCTCTGATTTCCGCCCAGTGTCAGACTCTCAACCAACGGGCCGCGGCGCGGGGAAAGTAATACCGCTGCCGAAGGATCGAATATCTCGTAAAAAATCCGGGGGAACGGTTCATTGCCTAAATGAGCATGCTTACCGAACGTTGAACCCAATAAACGGCGACGGTTCCCTTAACCGACTGTGAATGACCGCGTCTCCCTTGCGTTGTCAAAATTTGACGAACGACCCCTTGATTCCAGGATGCAACCATGGAGCTTCATGCGCCCAAGGACCCACAACTGACCCCCAACCGACGTGACTTGACGTTTTATTTCCTGCCTCAGGATTAGTATCTTGGCTTGTTCGAGGGTCTCTCGATCTGTTCTTAGTATCTTCGAGCATTGGTATATTCTTCTCTCCCGGCAGAAGTGACCTGATACAGCTCTCCTCCAATGGGAATCTCTCCGGGCGCACGCAGTTTGGACTCCTATGGAGCCAGCCGTCTGGTTCAGCACGATATGTGCCGAAGCACAGCTTTCATGAGATGCTCAGGTGTGAGAATTGGACTTGGCACTGTCTCTCTGCTCAGATCCTGCGGCTCTACCAGGACTGAAGAAATTTTCTATAAAAGATACTCGGCCCAGCAGTAGTTCCTTCCGCCTCCCCGTTGGAGCGTCTAGATTCGATCTCACCCCTTGTTGACCTCCTCGAAATAGCTTCGGTCCCTCGGTTCTCTTTGGTCCCTTATCATGGTCTTCAGTGCGTACGTAGAGGAGCAGCGTGATCTGCGGTGGGTGACGGTTACGTTGACGAGTATTGCGACGATCTTGCTGTGCTGCCGGTTGATAACCACATGGAGGAATAGAGGCTGGCTGGGTATGGAGGACGCGTTCGTTGTATCTGCGAATGTGAGTGGACTGACCTCCGAGAGCAAGTGCTTCTCTAACAGCGCCCTTAGATCTTCCTGGTTGCTTTCACGGCAATGGTATACATGTCGACAACATACGGATTTGGCACGCATGCAGTGGATATCAAGAAGTCTGGAGGTAATATTTCGAAGGCGATGCAGGTGAATTTCTCCTTTCGATTGTCGTTCAGCAAAACTAATTCGTCACAACGCAGTTCTTCTGGCTAACACAGGTGTTCTACACCCTGTGCAACGGACTCAACAAGATGTCGTTTCTGGCACTATACTACCGTGTCTTCGCCATCAAGCCCTTTCGACGAGCTTGTATGACTATGATGGCCATTTGTATCTCTTGGACAGTCTCCTATGTCTTTGTCGCAATTTTCCAATGCACGCCAATTCATAGGACCTGGGATAGGACAGTGCCTGGACACTGTATCAACTTCTTCTGGCATCGGTAAGCAATCATGACAGTCATTGTCACCGATTTATGCTGATTCCGGTAGCTGGTCGAACGCGATTTCCAATCTTGTCACCGACCTCATCATCTTCTTCATGCCAATGCCCGTAATTATGCGCTTAAAAATGTCCGTCGGCAACAAGATTGGCCTCATCGTCCTCTTCTCTATGGGATTCTTCATTTGCCTCATTACCATGCTCCGCATGGCGACCTTACCACTCACTTTGAAGACCAAGGAGCCAACCTGGGAATCAGCACCGACGAACCTCTGGTCTTTCATTGAGGCCGCAGTAGGCGTGATTTGTTCTTGTCTCATCAGTCTCCGAAAGAGCATCTCTTCCCTTTGGCCGGCCAGGTGGCGGAGCACCAAGGGATCTAGCTACGGACAGTATGGACAGTACGGGCAGCCTGGGTCTGGCAAAGCAATTTCTGGACTCGGTCGCAGCGGTCAGCATGGCACTGCAGGCATGTATCCACTGGAGTCGCTAGAGTCTGTGAAGAATAAGATGCCTGGAAAGAGTAAGACTGAGGTCACTGTGATGGAAGCCAGCCATATCGTGAGTCGCAGCTCAAGTCAAGAGCATATGATTGAAGGCATTACTGTGACGAAGGATTTCCAGATTTCGCGACAATAAAATGGTGGTATCAGTATGAGTGGGGACGTTGTATATAATACATAGAGATGAATGACAACAAACTTTACTGCTGCTTTAGGAGCATTTTGGCCTGGTCAAGGTCCTTCGTCAAATCGTGATCCCAAATCCAGTTCATCCTTTCCAGCGCATCGCGCTCCAGTGCCTCCAGATCATCACCCTTCGGGCCTTGGAGCTCCCAGAGCATACCAGCCTCCCTGCTGGTTTGGACAAGCTTCAGAGATCTTGGGCGTCTCACTTCGTCGTAGGCCCGAAACACTGCTTCAAGGTCATGGGTGCTGTTCGCCTCACCAAGAAGTTCTCCAAGAATGTAACAGTCTTCGATGCACATTCCAGCCCCAGACCCTTGGTGCGGTGTCGTAGCGTGGGCGGCGTCGCCGACCAGGCATATTCGTGGTTGAGTTCGGAAATAAGTGCGAGCCGGGGTACCATGATTGAACAAGGCCCAGATGTCTGGGTTCTTCATGTTGGCCATGATTGCTTGAACCGTTGGGCTCCAGCGGGTGTAATCGGAGCACATTTGCTCCCTTGACGTTTCCACGACCCACTCGGGATCGTTCCATTCGGCTTTTGAGCTGAACGCCACAACTGCAGGAACAGTTAGTGAATGTGGGCTGTCAAAGGGGTCAATGCATACCGTTCATAATCGTCCCATTCGCGATCGGGAAGGTGAGGACGTGGCCTGAATAACCCACATACATCTGTGGCGTTGTCGGTTCCTGCTCGCCCATGATCTCTTTCGCTTTCTGCATCGGGATGAGGCCCCGATATACATATTTTCCCGAGAACACGGGTTGAGCCTCGTCTTTGCCAAGGACCACTTCCCGCGTTCGTGACTTGATGCCATCACAACCAATCACTGCAGAATGCTGGGCAGTAGTTCCGTCCGCGAAGTGGAGAACTGCATCGTCTGATCCGTCGTCTGCTCTGGTGATGTTGACCAGTTTCTTGCGGAATTTGGCGACATCAGCGGGAACCAACTTGACCAGCTCGTCGAGGAATTGTGCTCGATGCACTCCACCCCTTGGACCTCTTCTCGCAGGCATCTCAAAGATGGGCTCCCCTAGTCTTATCTTCCTGCCGTCTTTCTGCAACACAACCCCTTCTTCGTCTTCTTTCCTGCGATCCCCAACTCGAACTGTGAACCACAGTGGTGGGTCAAGTTCGACGTTGTTCGCGCAACGTAAGAATCCTTCCTTAATGCCTGGCGAGATAAGATCCATGATCCTGACCATACATGGTTCAAAACCAACACCAGCACCAATTTCTTCGAATTGCGAGGCTGCTTCATAAAGCGTGAGTGGGATATTGTGTTTCAGGAGACTGATGGTGAGGGTAAGTCCTGCGATGCCGCCTCCAATGATGGCGATGTTAAAAGGCTTTGGGGGGAGTGAACTGCCCATGGTGGTTTCGAGTTGGGTGAGGAGTGCGGGAGTCACTGGTTTGAGGATATGAGAAAAGATTGGTGGAATTGTTGTGAAAGTGTTGGTTTTGAATTCAGGCACCTAAAGCTCAAGGCAAGGCCGTACAAATACTTCGGGATCCGCGTTTTTATGCCCCGCACCACGTGCGGCGGGGCGTCGCTTCGATATGCGCCCGAGGTGGCATGACAGTTGATTTCCGCTGTCTAGGAGCTTGGGTTTGGCTTGATTGGAAGGAATATCAGGGTTTTAAGACTCAAGAGTCTTGAAGCGGAATAATCCTTTAGAACTTGCACCTGCAGATGGAATAGAGAAGCGAGTCCAGTTCGGGCATAATTAGCGGAGCTGCCCAGGTGGCCAGGCGCACCTGGCTTCCATGTGGCATCGCGTGCATCACACGTGTTTGCATCTTGAATAGGAGGTTTGGAAAGTCGAGGCTAGCATTGATGGATTGCCTTAATTAACTTCCCTTACAATCATAATCCTTCGCTAGAATGGGAGAAGGGCGATGTAAGAATGACCACATGGGGGGCTGGGCTAACACTGCCGCTAAAGAGGGTAGAAAGGGTGTTTTCCTTATGTTAGGTTTTATGAAAGGGAGCAAAGTAGCAGGATCTCTTTATGTCGATAACTACAGGAGCGTGCCGAGATGGTGGGTTGAGTGGGGCCGGAGGTTAAGACGCCAATTAGTAGCCAAGGGCCTAAGGCAAGGTACGATGTGGCACGTGCCGAAACGTGATTCTGCCTTTGATGGTCTAGCGCTGAGCTGAGGTTGAAAGTCTTTCTCAAGGTTGCGTTCTGTTCTCTACATGTCCTTGTCTCTGGTGCCAAAATAGCTCCTCCAGAGTGAAGGAAGGACATGAGAAACGGACACTATCGTTCCTAGGATATTTTAGGGTTCACTGGAGGCACCCGTTTCAGCATCTGCATTCCTTTGACCCCTCTCTCTATATGCTCTAACTAAGCGCTAATACGTTTCTTAAAACGTAGAGCTGCAGTCTCTACGCAACTGCACAGGCTCTTCGACGTACTACTGAATTGGTATCTCTAGTGGGGGCCGAAGATATGAGGCGATTATGAGCGAGTAAACTATTTCGGGAATTGGACGAAGTCAACAAATTACGGGGTGTAGATGTCCTTCAGGCAATGCTTTTCGTGCCTTGAAGAAGCTCAAGGAACCCAAGGGCTCTCTATATTTCCCCATGCACTGTTATACCGCTCTCCAGGAATTCTTCTACATAATTTTCTACACTCTAATTGGCTGAAATTATCCTGTCGCGTTTCCATGGTAATGGCCGTGCTTAAGCAAGATGCTGCCACCCCAATTCAAAATCACAACAAGTCGACAAGTCAATTCTAGAATCTATCTGCTTTTGACTTCCTCAATTTCTATTTCAAGCGGGTCGTGGCTTCTCCTCACAAAGCACTGAACACTATTATTTTCAACCGCTCCACGTGTGAAGCTTCCGTGAGGCGAATTTAGGCCCAGGCAAGTTAATTAGGCTAGGTTCGTAATGTGTGGAAATCCACCTTCTGAAGACTCACTGGGCTAGAGTTCTAGACAAATCGACGCCACTTGTCGCTGGAGGGCACAGCTCAGTTCATCTCACAAATGTTTATTTTCTGGCTAACCAACACCTTTACAGTCGTTATTAACAGCTCTGAATCAGTGTAGCCCTTAACCTAGAGAAGTTGAAGCTTGCCTTCGCCGCGCTAATTACAGGAACTGTTGTAAAACTCGTGCAAGTGGTTTCAAAGCCAATCTTGGTCGCATACCTGCCTAGAGACTAGAACATAGTCGCGAGTATAACACGGCTCCAACAACGTTATCTTCGTAAGCATCGATCAGTTTACAAACATTGACGTTTGCAACGACTGCGACTTCTTTATGATGTGGCTTTTTTGATGGTCTTTATGGCTCCGCTAAACCAAACACGTTAAAGTCAGGAAATTCTTCGAGGCTGGTGTGTTAATTACAGTATTTGCCTTGTTCTATAGCTTAATGGAGGGGCTCTATGCACAAGAGCGATTGTTGTTCGCCAAGGTTCGGTGGGAAAAGTACGAAACTCTGGGGATTACAGGATTTGTTCCAATCGTGCAGGTCCTGTTTCTTGCAGGACCAGGGTTTGAAAGGGCAGGGAAATGACCAAGAAGAAGACGTAAAGATAATTGAGGTAGGGTGTCGTGTGTAATTGAGTGCAGTGTAGGCAAACTCCCAGATTGTTCTCGAAGGTGCATTGAACAGAAGACCCTAATCAGACCCCGGCCCGACCAATCCCTGGATTAGTTTCTCTGCTCTATTGTGCAGGATACTTAAGCTATCCTTGTCCTTGCTGCTTCCACGGCTCTGTACTCCGGATCTACCGAAAGTTTATCTTTAACTCCACTTTCCTTTCCCACAGAACTGGACAATTAAAGTTTCCCGTCGATCAAGCTCACCTGACGTGCCCTAATGCATCAATTTTGGCAAATAGGCAGCCTAGCGCCAAGAGGACATTGATGCCGCGATGCTGACACCACGATGGAACTAGCATTAGATTCTGTCAATTCCCTAAGCAATGAATCACCTCGAAAAGGCCTCAACACCCGCAAAAAGTCAATAGGACACTTTCGCAACTCCCCAATTCGACTTTCCCAAACCGCAAGGACTGGAAAGTTCCCAGGCCTTGAGGCATCAGTGAGTCAGGACTAGGCCTCTGCATATTCACCACCCACACTAACGCTAGGCCCATGGACCCAGGACTCTGGGTTTCCAAGAGTTCCACCAACACCGGAAGCTCCAGACTAGGCCTTCGGGCCCTTGTCGCATATACTAACACCTGACATTTTGGGTCAGGTCTCGTTACCCCTTCGAGTATTCTGAGATCGACCTTTAGTGATCTCGCGGATTCAACTACTTCCCTCAACCGATCACCAGGTACGCCTTTAAAGACCCTGGCCATTGTATGAATGGTAAATGCCCAAAAGAGTACTTTAAAACAGATTTGTTCATTGCGGTAGTAATCACTACTACGCAACCCTAAATCAAGCAAACAAAAATGCTCCCTGGATACACTAGTCTTGCAAAGAACGGCGCGTGAGAGCAAGAGATTGTTCTTTTGCGGCCCATATGGATTGCAATGTTCATTCCGACTATGTTACTTGAACTTGGTTGTTCATAGACTTGAATTAGAAGCAGTGTCTGCAGCATATTACTATTCTTCAACCCTCTTTATTTTCTCTTCCTGACGAAGACTTATACGTAAAGGATGCTGACCGATGCTTCGGTATATGATGAACCTATTAGCGATTCTAATCTACAAGGCCATAATGCTATGGCACCAGGCTGTTACGCACCTTGGCGCATTGACACCTTACACAATGGCTGAATTCCAGGGAAGCAAATTACTCAAGAAAAGCTCTTGGCATTGCCGACCCTTGTCATAATTTTTGTGAAGCCTCTGGTGAGCCTTTTAGTAGGCGGAGCTCCCCGAGCTCCACCACCTGCCCATATACATGGGATCACTACCGCATACTATAATTATGTGCTGCCTGCTGAGCAGCTTGCTACTTAGTCCACTCCTTTGCATATATAGACCCTTAGATACACTCTTTTCGCAATCAATTCAGTTCCTCTATGCAATAGCAAAACTTATCACTTCTTGATCTACGCGCACGTTTAACGCCTCCGCCTCGAGCCTCACGCGACCACTTCGCCGACACGTAACCCAAGAAATTGTCGAAGCATATGGGAACCTAAAGAAGTAGCTGTGGGATATGAGCTAAATCGCTTCTTGAAGAGTTTTCGATTATCTGGAGAGCGGAATGTATTTACAAAGGCCCTTGGAGTCGAAATACCTACTAAACGAGGGTATTCACGCAATATGGCTAGGATAGGGGTTGGTAGCGTAGAATATCAATATGTACTACGTTGTGGCTCCAGAGAGCGAGAAGATAATTACCGACAATCTTGAGCTATCTCCGAAGGAATTTGCATACCTGGCATGAGGGTGGATGGATACCCAGCAACTTATAGAAGCTACTAAGAAGTTCCAGGCTGAAGGTGAGAGACAGCCTGCTTGCGAGTTTAAGAAGCCCACCTCTCCCTTTCGAGACCACAGTTGAGAAGTTAGCTAACAAGTACTAGCAGCCGCAAATTTAGGAGTTTTCCATGAGAGGAAGGCAAGAGTTGGTTCGGATCGAGAAAGAGTTTGCGGTCTTGTACGAAGATTGGAAGAGGATGAAGCCCACTCAACGACTCACAAGACTTTCCTGCGAATACTGTCGCTTGGTACTAGGGATATGAAAGGCCTCCCTTCGCGGATTACAAAGCGATTATGAAACCAAGGGAGGTCTAAGGCATTGAAGAATTTCATCTTTTCTTGTTGAATTTCGATGCCTATGAGCTCTACTCGGCACGGTTGAAGCTTGCCTCTAACGCTCTCTGCCGAAGAATTTGAGCAAGCGTTTCCTCAGGTACTTAATTCACCTATGAACAGTGAGTCAAGTACATCAAAGCTTAGCCCCAGAGGGCATGGAAGTGTCTTTGCAAGCAATATTGAATGGGAAAATGTTGAGTACCTGCCAGAAGTACCTGTAGCATATTGACGGCCTGTAAAAGCTCCTAGGCGACAATGTTATGCATGAGGCAAGTCCTTCCGAGAATAACTCAGGCCTCACATAAATGATAGTGGAGTGCTGATGACGCTCGACAATTGACATTTACGATATTCCTATCTTCATGGCCATTAATTTGGAGCGGATCCGGTTCCAAGTACGTGGACACTATATCTTGGTGTTAAAGATGGAAATGAATTAAAAAATGGAACCTCGGGGAACAGTCGGCTGTTTTACTTCTTCGGCACAAGGAGCCAAGTCCTCTTCGGGGTGGATGGTACCCCGTTAAGACTATAGAGATTATGACGATCTCAAGAGGCCGATGTGGGTGGCAGACAGCCATGATTCGATCCTGCTCACACATTGAGCTTACTCAGAGGGCGGAGGAGACTCCGCTAGAGTACCAAAATGACTGCTCACCTCTAGCTATCCTCTGCGAAAAAATTCCAAACGTGCTGTTTCTGCCTGGACGTGGGCCACCACCTCCGCCTGGACGAAGTCCCTGATGGCTGCGCCATGAAATTCAGTGCAATTACACTATTAGAGGCTTCTCTGTGAATAGCTATGACACCTCAGTTTAGAGTGCTATCCACATATGCTACCAAACTCCACACGTACCCCTACCTATTGGAACAAGCCGGCCTGGCGATCACTAGGCACATATGTAGTACAATGCCGCCTCAATTGGAACTAGCCACTCATCCAACTCTCAAATACTGATCCTGTAACCTATCGGAATAGGTCGAGCAGTCGAGGCCCAAGACCAAATAAGGTATAATCCCCACCCGATCTGTTCCGAGCGCAATACACTAGATTCCTCTCCAAATTGCATCATGTAGGCTAAATTAAAAGAGAAACGATTCAGGATACAAGTCTGTGAATGGATTTTAGGCTGGGCTTGGAAGAGATACAAGATGAATGGAGGGTTAAAAATCTTGGCGATAGATGTACGGACGGGCACGAAAGGCTTTTTCGACGTAAGAATATAGATCTGGGAGCTGTTGATATACAGGGTCTGAGAGGTAGTTAGGAATCACGGTGGATTTCAAGGAGTATACTCTCTGCGTGCTGCGGAAGGCTGCTTGGCTCTTTCCTTCCGCCCTTGTTGTGTAGTTAATGTTATCCTGTCAGACATGCCATTTTATTGCTCAAATTCAAACTTTCTACTCTATTAACTGTCTACGCATATATCACTGAAAAAGCTTCCACTATGAGAATATCAAAGCCTGCTTGGCTCCACTTTCTCTAATTCCCCCAGTTCTTCTAGAACATGGGGGTCATCCTCTGGGTGACTTGCACCTCTTGACTTTTTAGACTCAGCAGCCTCCACGATATGGGCCTCGTATTTTGATGAGGAGGGAGTGAAGTTAAATTGGCGAACTTCGCAGTTCAGATAGGCAGTTCCTAAGCAGGTGAGCAAAGATGTCTGATGCCTTGGATTAGGGGGTTGAGCACCTCTTACTGGATCATCTCCAGTCCAGTCCTCTGTCAGGTAATGAAGGAATGCGCCATGTGTGACGAGGAGGACCTTAAAGCACTCAGCGTAAATGCTACCATTGATTTCGTTGGGTGTCAGGTACAGCCTACATGCGATTCAGGGCGTTGGAAGAGCCATGTTCTCAGATCCGCCGCACGTTTCTCTATTGCGGCTTTTTCAGAAGCCCAGTACCCTGTCTGCATGCGACGTTTATCAATTTAGAAATGACTCATGGGTTCCACGTGACTTCAACTTACCTTCGAATTCCAGCCGTCTTCCACAGCATCAAGATTAATTTTCCCCAAACTAAACCCTAAGTTCTCTTCACCAAATAACTGCGAAATACTGATCTCTAATAAATTCCTCGGGTGTCCCACATCACAATTCAAATTGCTCACTTCCTGCGCAGCCGGGATAACCAAATACGGCACTTCCGGGCGAGCCAATGTTGGGCCGAAGCTCAAAATTGCCGTTTGGATTGCACGACGCAGAGGAGAGGAGAGCACCAAGTCGATCGTATTGTGATGAGGGAAGGATTTTTGTAGCTGAAGACATTGCAATTTACCATTGTGAGTCAGAGTTGCGTCATGGATGTGGACGGCATGCTGATGGGGCGTTAGAAGGCTTGAGAGGGAGGAGAACATGTACAGACATTGACGTTATGGCAGCCTTCTGCGTGGCGAACGAGATGGAGAGTTGGAGGCATTGTGATGTGTGCTGTTGAAGAGTTTGGGAAGCTGGTTGTGTGGATGGGCAGCAGTTGGCCACGCTAAACCCTTTTTCGTTAGATTTTGACGAGGTAGGAGCACATGAACTTTTCCAGCCAGTCAATTTGAGGAGTTTTCATTCATTTGTATTGCTTGAGGATCTCAAGGTTCAAAGCCAAAGAGACTTGAATGCGAAGAATCTCCTTAGTTGTTTCGATTGTATTTGAGAACGCATTAAGCCCCCACCATCTCGAGCAAATCTCATTACGTGTCGATTCAACAAGATACCCTATGGTATCTGAAGACCTGGCGAGAGCTATTTAAACTGCAACCACGTATTTCCTGTATTTAGATTTGATTAGGGCTAGTCGTCGTTTCATGAGAAAATGGATAAGCTTCTTTTTCGTGCCATGAAACTGGCATCTACGCCGAACGCTCCAATCGAAATCTCAATTTCACTGACGGCGGGGAGATTACTGAACCCTACCGTTACTGTACTGCGCATTCAATTACATTTCGGACTCCAGTGAGTACTACTGCCAGGTCGGAGGCGGCAGGTAGCCTGAGTTGCAAGTGCTAAAAGGTCAACCTTCTACCATACACAGCAGACGAACATATGTAGGCGGATAGAAATGCACGCGCGACAGCCTGTACCTACTTTTGATTAACTAAATCATGACATGAGGCGCAGCAACCATATGGGAGTAGATAGCGCACATTCGACGGGTGTATTAGTGGCAAGGGATGAAATGCCATTGGATGTTATTTTACCTTACTATTTGTATAGAGTAACGTGGGGGGCGGGGGAAGCCAATAATTAACATTCTTAATAGATTTCTATAGGAGAATTGACTTGCATACAACTAGGAGACTACCCCACTAAGCTCCATGTTTACCCTGGAACTACGACTTCCAAAAGGCAAAGTTCGTTAGGAAAGGGTGAACCCACTCCTGCCTGTGTTGTGATTACCGCCACGTCATAAATTCAAAGGAAATTTATTAGCTCAGGCAGAATGTCCAAATTTCAAACCACCTCTTTGCACTTATGTTTTCGTAAGGAAGCTTGGAAGGGCTCTGCATTAGATCTTGAGCCCTAATCACACCAACCCTGACTAGCGGCCACCTCTCCTTGACTGCTGCGCTGCTCAATGTCGTGGTGAACTGATATACGGCTCAGCTCCGTGATGTTGTCGCATTGGTGCTCTTTGCTAGACCTGGCCTGGGCCCTTTTTGAAATGCAGCGAAATCTAAGAGTTGTCCACTTCTTGAAGCTTTGCTGAGAGGTTTATCACGAATCTTACAACCTAGGTTCAGAACGAATATGGGAATGCCGAGACAGCAGTGGCGATGGTGAAGATATTTTATTCGAGATGGGCGGATATGTCGACGCTCTAGAGATCAACTACTCGACTGTTAATTGCCTGAACGCTCTTCACATTGATATACGCGTACAAGTGGGGTCTGTGGCTGCAAGCTGCTCGTGGAAGACTAATTGAATGCTGTTAGACGCCATAGCTCGAAGGCCTAGGCTCAGCAGGAAGCAAATTCCGGCCCTGACCTATTTCTTCACTCATAAACTCCATAGGATTATAGTAACTTGGCCTGTCCAGGGGTACTTTCTGTTCTTGTTACTAAGTTGAACAACATTCTTTAGACTAAAGCCGCCAAACCTGTTATCTGCCCCAGCCTGAAGAAAGTCATCACAAAAGCTTAGTCCCACACACTGATTTTGGCAGTGTGACTATTCTGGTAAACAACTTTGGGGGTCTACAAGTCCTCCCTGAGGGAAAAGCTGTTAAAGAGGAAAATTGGCTCTGGATCAGGCCTAGCCCGGGCCGTGCGGTTATTAACCTGAATGACGCTATGGTAAAATTCACGAATGGATTGCTTGAAGCCCAATGTATTCGGTGACATATGCCCCTGGAGAGAGGACAAACTTGACGCGCTACTTGCCTGCGTATTTTACAAGGCCAGAGGATTAGTGCTTTATGATGAGCCTGGAAGGTAGTGTGATGATACGTAGGCTAAATAGTGAGGATGAGGACTTGGGGTGTGCCGGCTGGAAAGTGGGTGAGGACAAGAGTCAGGGCTGCACAGTTTTCGAAATGGGCTACCAAAGGTCTGAATTAAAATGAACTAGTAGCTGTGAATTGCACGCTAGAGGGAATGCGCTATTGAGTGTACTAAGGTTGAAGACTGTTGTGTTTGAGCAGAGTTCCAAGTTTCGCTAACATCACCTCCACCAACGTGCTGACTTCTGCTACTGATAACTATCTACGCAGATACCTCCCTGCATGTCTAGATACCATTGAATGTGAGCTGGTAGGGCTTATCTGACCGGTATCCAAACTATGGGTATTGAACCAAGCATTTAGATGGGTTGATGATTTTGTTTTGGTCTAGTTTTGAGGAGCTCAACAGGGAGCTCTGAGGTAACTATATATTATACAAAGCAGGGGCTGGACCTAAGGTGTGAAAGCTCGAAATAGGTGAAAGTACTGCGTGACGTAACGAATGATCCATCAGGTAGTGTCATGGTCCTACGTGCGACACCCTCCTTCGCCTACACAGTCACTGTCACGCTACGCTATTATAACACCCAGAGGACTCGGTGCTGATTGTGTATATTCAAATTCTCTCCCTCGCAGCTAGAAGAAATCGTGGACGGCGTCTCCTCGGGCACCACCGCCGACGAATCTTCACAAACTATCGACGGAACTCCTTCCGCTTCTGCCCCTGATGCGAACTCTTCAACCTGTTGCTTCACTAAGCATGAACTGATGTCAGTCATTAATCGCACGTTCGAGCAGGGGAGTGGAAAAGCATATCGGGAGGCTTCGTGGATTGTTTTGTCACGCAAGCTCTCGATGACGGTTCCTAACCGAAGATGCTACCCCCCTCAGTTCAAGCACATCTCTTGTCATTTGGACGCCCACTCGTCTCTCTGTCCTGCCCGCTAGATTAGCCGCGCAGCTAAGACAGCACGGGAGTCAGCCAGTGTTCCGAATCGGTAGGGGAGCACCTGCAATGGCCACCTGTGGATTTCAGGTGCCCGCAGGTCGCCCCTAAAGCTTAATGGTATGCTTAATTAAGTTAGTGTAGTTGAGGAAGACGCCGTCGTACTAGTTTACTAGGAGGCCATAGGCAGCGTTACTAGCATCATTAGACAATCCTAAGGTGCTATAAAACTAATCATTAATTTATCTTAGGTTTAGAAGAACAAATCTAGCAATAAGGGATATATAAACTGCTCTGTAGAGTTAACTCAAGGTCCAAACATTGCACCTACAGGCTGCAGGCACCTGAGAATCTGAAGGTGAGTTACCCGCCACCTGTCGACTCCGAACACTGGCATCAGCAACTTTGATTGTCCGAGAACAGCGAAGTGAAATAGTAAAACCTAAGCGCTAGCAACCTCTACGTATTCCTCTCAGTCCACAATACAAGAAGCCCTGAAAGGATCAGTTGCGCTTTTACGAGGCCATAGGCGATCTATCCCAGTCTTCCCAACTGATTACTTTTCATTTTTGTTGGTTGGTCCGCAGGCACTTGGAAAGTCCCTGGGTTGGCAATGATTTTCCTGCCACGTTTGCCACAATAATGGAGAACTCTTGCTAATCTTCTCCTCTTTTTCGCTACAAGAACTGTTTGCTTGATATTTTCGTAGGCCTCCGGTATTCTCCCAGCACTTCCAGAGGAGTAAAATTCTGCCTTGAAAGCCCCCCATGGATATTAGTAAGTAGTCACAACCGGCTTGGTTAGAGCAATGATTGATGAATTACGGTATTGCAATCGAAATGACTACCACAGTATGAGCCCCAGATTCGAGTCATACAGCTGCTGGTATCCAAGGTGGTATTGAGCTTAGTAATGTTATTCAGGCTCGTGGTAGTGAGTTGAAAGGGCCTGAGCTTATTCCGGGTTTACCGCAGATAAAAGAAATCATAACAACAGAGTTACCAACTAGTAGGCTTCCAATAGCAGCACTTGCATCGAGATCAAATGATGTCTCGCCCTATGTTTGGAATGCTTGGCTCCTATTGTGTGATTACACCCAGGCTCCCCAACGGCTTCAGCTTGCAAGTTTAAGAAGTATCGTATTATCCCTGACTAGGGTTGTCCTGGCCATCAGACTTGTCAACAAGCAAGTTTGGCTGGGGCAGCCTTGCCGCAAAAAGTCGCTCGAGCTGCAATCTTCCCAAGCTTCCAATGCTTGCACAACACTCTCCCTGAATCTGCACAAATCACGACAACATAGTCTATTAGCCTGATCAAATATACCATAGTCTTCAAGCCTTTCACATTCTTATATCCTTTGAAAATGTAAATAGTTCTTTACGGCGCTTTCTACTTGGTCACTACTACTACCTCCGAGCTTTTTCATCTGGGCGATAGCCTCTAATGAAGGCCTGATCTTGACGGCGTGCGCTCCTAGTACAACGACCGCTTCCTGGGTTTCGTGTTGTGCTGGGATCTAGATAAGACCCTGCTCTCATATTTATCCTCCGAGAAAAGGCAAATGCATGGGGAGGTACATGGTATGGGTATGATGTGTCAAAAAGACGACCGCCTAAAGTCGCTGGATGAGGAGCAAGAAAAGCTCAGCTTGAAAATTTAAGCATACGAGGCGGTCGTAATCGGCTCAAGGATACGAGGCAGTTAACTTAACCCTTCGGCTCTTAGAGCTTACGAGGGGTTTGATAAGGTAACCCGGCATTCCGTTTAGGTCGGGCGTAGGTGCAGTTGGCTGCATGGGTGGTGTGGAGGCTGCTCTCATCCAGGTCTGTGCAACCCTCCTCTTTTTTTCATCTCCCGGTGTTAAGCCAGACATTGGATGATCTTTGGGATTAAGGTCACCCCTGAAGTGAGCAAGAGCATTTGGGCACCACTCTAAAGGTCCAAGTTGAAACCCACATGTCGTAGTGACGTTGTGGTAGAGCGGTTTTACCGTTTCAAAATCCGTTTCTAGCAGCAGGCCTTCTTGTCGACCTCGGGTTGCAACGGCTTCCACTAGTAGATGATTACGCTCTTGAAGCGGTTCGTTCCTATTATGGATTCAATGGGGTGATCAGTACTGGAAATGCGCAGTATCCTGTCGTTAGTCTCAAGAGATGCTTCATATCCATCCCTCATGGTAACGAAGGCCATCTACATTTTGTCAAGCATTGTGTTTTGTTCCAAGGCCACAGTCTGAAGAGCGCTGAAGCACTCAGCAGCATCAACCTCCAAGCTGCTTCATATGCAGCCCCAGGGGCGACGGAGTCAATACAATTGCCTTCAACCGCTGGATTGTGTTCCGACACATTATTTTGAAAACTAACTGGTCCTTGGCTTTCAGCTGTATGCCGTTAAGGAGCACAGAGTGGGATGTCAATTTCTCTCTCTAAACACTAGCAAGTGACTGGGGAGGATACACATTTTCTGTTAGCATTCCCTAGCCTAGGTCAACGTAGAGTTTAAAATGTAGAGAGTGTGTAGACAGTTTTTTACCCTAAAAACCTAGCAAGCAGCCAGAGAGGCTACTCCTGTTCGGTGGCTATACCCTATATTAGATTAGCGCTTTAGGAGAGAGTTCTAGGAATATCAATTCACCAATTGCTGTAATAATAGAACTCAGTTGTTTCACGGACAATGTCTGATATTCCATTACTCTCTCACTATCATTTCACACTAGCATTAACGAATTTGCGGGATTCAGATTCAGCCTCTATCCCAGACCATCTATCAAACCCCTCCCACAAACTCCTTACTCCCTACCCCTCAACTACCCCCAAACATCTTCTCCTCAATCTCCTTCACCCTTGCGGCCGCGATCTCCACCCCCCGCCGCCCCCAAATGCCTCTCTCAGTGACATACACGTCAATCCATTTCCCCTCCACCCACTCAAACCACTCCCCAAATACATCTACCTCCTTGCGCAGACTGGGTGCTACCCGCAAATGCTCCCAAGCTTCTGTCATTTCCTTGGCATCATGCCTTTCCACAGGCGAATGCTCACTCCCTGCCGCCACGATCTTGTCTGAATCGCTAACAACCACAACCTGAACACTAGGATTGAGCGATCTTGCGCAGATAGCGGCAGCCAGTGAGCCGATTTTATTGCTGACATCGCCGTTGCTAGCGATCCTGTCGGCACCTAGAAGTACGACGTTAGCGTCTGCTGCCACGGTAGCGACGGCGCAGTCTGGCGCGATGCGGATGCTCAAGCGGTCTTTGTCGGGCTCAGACACGGAGGAAAGGATCTGGGCAGCCATGCTTGCGCCTTCAAAGCGGGGTCGGGATTCGAGGATAGTGACGGTGAGGGTTGTGTTGCTGTTGCGGGAGAGAGTGGACAGGAGGGCGGTGATTATGGACGAGCTGTTGCTAAGGGTGAGAATGTGGACGTAATGTTTTTCGTCACCAGCGCAGGGCTAGGCCCCTTGTAAGCACACCTGTGGAAAAGGAGAGAGAGAGTATTACCTTCAAAGAATACTGCTTCATCCAGAAGGCAAACTGCTTCCCCAGTTGCACACTCAAAGCCTTCCGCTCCTTTAAGATCGCTCCAATAGCCTCTTGCGCAATGCGTGCCAAATCTGTCGGTGTCTTACTACCAGCCTTTGTCTCCTTGTCCCATATTCCTTGAATTTGTTGTAGTGCGTGTAAAAGACAGTTCGTGATCGCGGCGCTCATACTCGGCCGCGCAAATGACAACTGTTTCGCCGCCCCCTTCACCATCTTGAATAAATCACCACGGTCAGCAGCGGTGGTGGCAGCGAGATCAATCAGCGTTGAGAGACTGGAAAGTGCATTATCAGCGAGACCACGCGCTCCGGATTCGAAGTCGGACTGGAGCTGGTCGACGGAAGACTCGAGGAATGATTCGTATTGAGAGTTGAACAGAACCGGACGTTCGGGGATGATGTAGGTTGACTGACGACGCGGAGAAGTACTGTTACTGAAAGAAGACGTGGTCGATGAGCGCCTGTTACCACTGTTAGGGAATGCTTTGCCAACTTTCTCGAGGCGCCCTTTCAGACTCTGAAGACGTTTCATGGTTCCAGCAGTGTGATGGACATGAAGTGCGTCGTGGAGAAGGAAGAAGCAAGGGCCATGGCTGGGTGATATAAAAGTAATTTCCCAGAAAAGGTGCGGTAGGAAACGCTTAGAAACAGACGGAATTTGGTGGCGGCGGTGATAGTTTTTGACAGAGCTAATTAGCGGTGTGTGATTTCAAGAAGGTGAAAAGCTTCATGTTGTATTCTATGCAAGAGGGAGTGATCACACGCTGGCTAAACCGTGCAAAACAAAAGAGTGGCTCGTTTTTCACTTCTACTTTCTGAGACAAAGGAACAAGCAAGCTATAACGTGTCATAGCAAAGGAGGAAGAGAGGAGGAGGTTTATGAGATTTAATTTGCGAATGAGAAGCTTGTGTAACCTTAAAAGGAGGGAATGATGAGGTAACGTGACATGTGCAGAAGCGCGAACTTACTCTTCATCTGCCATTTTCGAATGAGCCGTATAGTTGTGAGCTGCACCGTGTATGCTAAACCTCAATTCCCTCTGCTTAACTACGGATAGACTCCCACAGCTTCCAATGCGGTTATTTCGAGTCAGCGAGCAAACGTTCAAGTGAGATAGCAATAATACGGTTCGGCTCCTCAACGGTAGGCAGAGCATGTGGCCTCAAAGATATCAGCAATAGGCGTGATATGGGCTAATTACCCTTTGGGGGAGCAGTTTGTGGTTTCTCATGAAGAAAGAAGACTGTAAAATCCGTCAGGAATGATAAAGTGGTTCTTATATGCCGGCTAACCCCAAAATAGCAAGCGCGCTGTGAAGATCTCCTCATTAGCCTCTCCACACGGAATCAAGACAGATGGGTTCCCTGCTCTTTTAGAAGATATAGCCTTCGCGCAATATCTACTAAATGCACATGATCAATCTTCAGGTCGTTTCAACGCCTGTCCTAACAGATCGACTCTCTTCTGTGCGGAACCATTCCGCTCACAGAATTACAAAAGATGTAATATTAAGTGTACAGCTCAATCTTCGAATATACTAACACACCGAAACCTTGAAGTACGCCGTCCCATCTTTGTTATCACCGCCTACTCTTCCTCCTTCAAACTCAGCAGGTGACAATATTAAGTACTATGAAAGATCAACAATCTCTTCCCACAGTCTCAAAACCAGCTTCCCAAAGCCTTACCCGCTCCCTCCCTCCTACACCATGGCACACACGCACCACCCCTTTCGCCACATTCCCCTTAACCCCCCATCTCCCAACACCACCATCATAACCGCACCTCTCCTTCGTCCTCCCCAGTGACTTACTACATCCCTCATTCCCCTTCTCCCACCCTCTCGGCCTCTTCTTCCACACCGCTAATCACAACCATTCACCTCCCGCGCCAGTCCCACTGGATATCTGGTCTTCATTTTCACATCCAGCACACAGAATACCTGCGTCTTATCAAAGGCGCGATATTCATCCGCCGCGGAGACTTGATAAAGATAATATCTACGAAAGAGGCAGATAGGAGCGGGAGATGGGGTAATTCAGTGATAAAAATAGACCCTTACGTCCGTCACAACTGGGGTCGCGCAGAGCATTATTTTTGCCGTCGACACATCGGCGCCAGCACACGGGACGCCCTGCCTGAGGACTCTGATGAAGATGTTATAGTTGAGGAGTGGACGACGCCATCAGACATCAGTAAACCTCTATTCTTCTGGAATTTGAACGGTATCTTGACTTCTTCCTCTCCCCCACCAACTACCTTCTTCCAACGGCTCGCTCGTACCCTCCTGGGAACAAATTACATCACTCTCCAGCTCTTCGTGGTATTCCGTACCCTCGATAACTTTCCCATTTTCCTTGACCTGGGGGCTGTAGGAGACGGGGTATGGATCAGGGGAACCGTTGCTAAGAACACAGCACGTGGTGTGGAATTTGGTTTGACGTATTTGGTGTTGGTTATTGCGGCGGCTGTGGGGTGGTTGGTTGGATTCAAGGCTGTAGGTGAGGAGAGGACGCCAGGGGATTTGTGGGAGGCGTGGAGGAAAGAAGGAAGGTAGGAAAGGAGGAAGGAAGGAAGGTAAGAAAGAAAGAAAGAAGAAGGGAAGGTAGGAAAGAAAGAAGGAAGGAAGGAAGTAGGGAAGGAAGGAGGAGTCGAATGTTGAGAGATTGGGGAGTTGGAGTGTTGTCACGTAGAGATGGATTGAAGGGCGAGGATTGAAAGAAAGGTATCATATCATTCTCTCAAAAACAGACTTTTGAACCGGGAACCCGAAGTCAATCGAAGAGCAGGTATTCGCGCCAAAATCTGGACCGAAAGGAATTCAGACGCAGACGCCAAATAACAGTAGAGAGAAACTGTTCAACCCCACCCCACCATCACCACCATCGCTATCTCATCCCCTTTACCCCATTCATCTATTCCCAACCCATCTACTTCTGATTCTCGGGTCTCAATCCCCTAACCGCCTTACCCGCCCTCCAAATCTCCAGATTATCAATCTCCTCTAACTCCTTCTTATACTTCTCCCTATAATCCGGCTGACTATTATACTCCAGACTCCTCTTCGTTTCACTGCCATCCCTAACGGAGTCATACAGCTCATTGAACACCGGCTTCAGCGTATCTTTGAACTTCTTGCTCCAATCAATGGCGCCACGACGCGCAGTCGTCGAGCACGCCGCGTACATGTAATCCATGCCATTTGCACCAATCAGCGGGTACAAGGACTGCGTAGCCTCTTCGACAGTCTCGTTGAAGGCTTCCGACGGGCTGTGGCCGCGCTCCCGCAGGACTTCGTACTGTGCGAGGAACATGCCGTGGATGCCGCCCATGAGGCATCCTCGCTCGCCGTACAGATCCGAGTAGACTTCCTTCTCAAAGGTGGTTTCGTAGAGGTAGCCCGAGCCAACTGCGACGCCGAGGGCAATGGCCTTCTCCTTGGCTTGGCCGGTCACGTCTTGGAAGACGGCGACCGAGGAGTTGATGCCTCGGCCCTCGCGGAAGAGCGTGCGGACGGTGCGGCCAGAGCCCTTGGGCGCGACGAGGATGACGTCGATATCGGACGGAACGTCGACTTTGGTGAGGTCTTTGAAGACGGGGGAGAAGCCGTGGGAGAAGTAGAGCGTCTAGATTAGTAAGCTCAAGTCACTCCATATTAGTGTGAATGCCCATACCTTTCCTTTGGTCAACTGGGGCTTGATGGCCGGCCACGTCTCCGATTGGGCAGCATCTGAGAGCAAGTTCATGACGATGGTGGATTTGCCAATCGCCTCATCGATATCGAACAGGTTCTTTCCGGGGATCCAGCCATCCTGCTCAGCCTCCTTCCACGAAGCGCCGTTCTTGCGCACACCGACGATGACGTTGAGGCCGTTGTCGCGGAGATTGAGACCTTGGCCATGGCCCTGGGAGCCGTAGCCGATGAGGGCGAGGGTGTCATTCTTGAAGTAGTCCTAGCTCGTGTATTAGCAGGAGTGTCTACCGAGCAGCAATTGAACACAATGGAGGGGTGGCTGACTCACCAAGAGCTTTTCCTTCGGCCAGTCCTCTCGCTCTATAGACTGAGGTCAATACTCGCTCAGCACAACAGGACACGAATTCAACGAACCATAGACAGTCTCCTTGGTACCGGCGAAGTCAATTGTCTTCACGCCCCTCACTTGCTGGAATTGCGAAGTCACTGCCGCCCTGGGAGCAGCAGCCACACTAGCACGAGTAGCATTTAAAACTGAGACGAACGCTCGGCTCTGCACAGCAGGGGCAGCCAATTGCCTGACAGACTGACGGAGAGCGCGGACGGCAGGTCGAGAAGCCATAGTAGATGTGTGGAAAGCTATCGTGAATTGAACTGCGAGGGGACGAGTGTGCGTTTTTAAAGTGGCTTTTGTGCGTCTGGGGATTTCTGGATTTTCCCTATCGTCCGAGCTTCTCTGACCCGAAGTCGGCGGGGCGGCCGGGGCGGTCAGCGAGACAAAATCACGTGTCGGGGGGGAAGAGCATCTCTCCGAAAAGCCCATATGGAATCTAAGCTAACTAGTCTGGTAAATGAAAAAAGCGTTTCTACATCCCTCCGTATTGAGTGCAGTAACGATCGCTCGTCCACTCATCTAAGTCCTTCCTGCTCTACCCAAAAACCGCCCCGTCTTCCATCGTCATCTCTCATGCAGGTACCATTCCAATCGATTGTGAAGCTGAGGAACTCGAAGCAATGACCCTGTGTATGCCTGCGCCTTCGCTCCAAAGGACGCCAAAACGAAAATGCTTGCTCAAGAATGGTTGGACATCATGCGCACCATCCTCTTGCTCATTTTAGCACCCTGTCGAAGCTCTGGCCCTTGACGGTGCCCCCACCTAGAGACGCCCGCACGTTGCGCTTAAAGCCTTCGCGGTTTGCCTTCAGATCCTCAGCTGCCTCCTTATTTAGCGGATCTGCTGCGTTTGGTTCAAGGAAGAGGAACTATCCTACGTTAGCGTCCTATGTTCACCTTTTGTCGGCTCAGCTAGACTCGTGTGGCTCACCTGCAACCCTACAATCACCGCATTAAGATTCAGCACCGGCTTCCAATCCTCGCGCAGAATATTCAGGCACACATTCCCTTCGAGATCAATATTCGGGTGGTAGATCTTCTGCGTGCACTTGACCTTGGGCGGGTCATGCGGGAAGTTCTGGTTGATCTTGAAATCGAAGACGAAGCGGCCGCCTTTGTACATGCCCTCATCCGGTTCTATCGTGAGTGCAAAGTTGAGAATATCGTCGGGATTTGCGAAGTGTGTCTTCATCGTCGAGCCAAGTGAGAGTTCGGAGAGATCTGGGAGGCTTGGGTTAAGGCCGTGTAGGGAGAGTGCAGCATGTGCTGAAGAGTGAATATTATGGAAATACCTTTCTGTACTCGTAGCTGAGCAGCCGTGACCTTCTTCTTCTTCGCACCTCCGGTCGCCGCAGCTTCATCCTGCTGCTGTTTCTGCTTCTGTGGTGGTGTCAGTAACAAACCCTTCTGGCAGCATCTAGCTCCCTCCACCAGGGAAAGAACTCACCATAGACCATATCTTCAGCATTTTGGCGAATGCGCAGCAACCAGCCTTAGGGTCGGTGCTCCTATTCGTGGACAGTTCCTCAGGTTGAACCGGAGGTAAGACAGAAATTGGTTGGTCACAGACACTAGTTTATGGGGAAGGATGGCAGCCAGGAAAACGCAGGATGCAGGAATATATGAAGGAAAGTGTTGTATGACGCAGGCGTGAAAGTGAATGTATAAGAAGTTCGTGAAAGATAGGCTACGACATTGCTGGCGGGCCGTTATTGAGTCGTGATGCGGTTTGCCGAACTTTGCCCGCCGCGCCACCGCTGCCTGAATCCGTTTAGTCAGCACCACGGATCTTGCATGGTTTGTGTTCGATAATATGATTCAGTTTATCTTGAAAAGGGTTTGGTAGGATTGTTTTGGTGGCGAATAAACAGCCCACGTAGTCGAACTTGGAAGTCCCAAGAAATGGCACCCATTTGCCCCAAGCCCATCTCAAACACTGTGTCCCCTTCACTCCTTCTCCCACCACCCGCCCAAAATGCCTCCTCTAACCCGCGGTGCCCTCACCTTCCCCTCCCCTCAAAGCTCCCAGATATCTCCCTACCTCCCCCCTCCCTCTCTCTCCCAACCTCAAACCCCCATCCACGTAACCCTCACATTCGCCACCTCCCTTGACTCCTCCCTCTCCCTCTCCCCGGGTACCCAAACCCTTCTCTCAGGTCCATTATCAAAATCCATGACCCACTACCTCCGCTCCCGCCACGACGCCATCTTAATCGGCGTTGGCACCGCCCTTGCTGACAACCCTAGTCTAAACTGCCGGATCTCCGGCGTCGGGGGTTACGGCGGCGAGGGACTTAAAGGACAACCTAGGCCGGTTGTTTTAGATCCGAGGGGGAGGTGGGAGGTTGGCGAGTCGAGCAAGGTTATGCAGTTAGTGAGGGAGGGTAGGGGGAGGGCGCCGTTTGTTGTTTCGAGGGTGGTGCTCGATGGTGGGAGGAGGAGGTTGTTGGAAGAGTGTGGGGGCAAGGTGATTGTGTTGCCAGCTGCCCAAGATCAGGAGGAGAGGAAGAGGATAGGTTGGGTGGATATTCTCAAGGCGCTGCGGGAAGAAGGGATTAAGAGTGTTATGATTGAGGGTGGAGGAGCCGTCATCAACGATCTTCTGCGTCCTGACAATATCAGATTGGTTGATTCAATAATTATCACCATCGCGCCAACATGGTTAGGGAAGGGAGGTGTGCTTGTGTGCCCGGATGAGAGAGTAGAAGATGGGGTAAAAGTGCCAGTGGAGAGGTTGAAGGACGTCCAATGGATACCACTTGGGGAGGATGTTGTACTTTGCGGAAGGCCACAGCAAAGCTGATCTATCTAGGAACGTTTTCTTCAGTCAATGGATCCACATTCAGGAGAGGCGGCCCTTCACCAAGGATATCATTGTCTCGATTCATACTCTAAAGGCATCCGCTCTGGCTCACTTCCAACTTATCCAGCCTTCATTAGATATAACTTTAAAGCGAAATATGTCTTAGGACTTGTTGTATTCACCTGCGTCTCACTGTAAGCCAAACACCACGTCGAGGACTCGCAATTGCTTAAGCGAAAATTTCAAGAATAGGACGGCCCCTCTATCACAAAAAGCTGGACCGATTCCGACGACAAGGCAGAAGTATTCCCCTGTAACAGTGCCATCTAAACCTTCAGCCACGTAAAGGGGCACCCCTACAGCGGAGTTAATATCATGGGCGATGACTTCTCTAGCCTTCTTGAGGAGATCTAACACGAGGTCCTATATCGAATAACATCTCTCTGAACCATCTGTCCAGAAGCTCTTCGCCTCGTACTTCGTCTTCCAGGCCATGTACTTGAGTTTCAGATATGTTCTGGAGAGCTCGCATTTCAGACACTTCGCCTTCCATGATAACCACGCCAGAAAGCTCTTGAGTATGGCCTTGATCTTCTTCCGCTGGCTTTCATTGAGACGAAGGAACTTTCCAAAGAATACTTGCCGAACTGAGATAGTTTTCTTGGGAGTGGGTGGTCCTTCAGCTTTTGGGATTTCAACGCCATTGGTATTAGCGGGACCGTGACTTCTGCTCCTTCTTGGCCCTGGAGGAAACAAAACTGGAGGAGGATTCATGTGGAGGTGTATGTCCCAAAAATCACGCAGGAAGGAGTCTGTCTGATTACCCATGGTCCTGGTTTCTGGGCTTAAAGACCCGGTTCAGGTTGGCTTTGAACTACTGAAGGATAGCGTCGTGATGTGATCGTTGATCTGCGGAGTGGGACTTAGGGTGTTGTGCAAAGGGAGGCAACCGACCACGCCTGACCAAGTCAAAGCGGTACAACCAAACGGGTCGGTTTGCTTTTACCGGGACATCGTTCAGACGCATACAGAAGATTGAGAAGGTCTTAAGAAACGCGATGAGAAAGCGGGGATAGCCGAATTGGCTGAAATAGAAAGAATTCACGAGTCCGCTTCGTGAGACCCTCGGCCGTAGACCAGAGCGTTAGTTTGTTCGGCCCTGTCACCGCCAACCCTTGGACTCTAGTGAATGTGTCTGAATCTTGATTCGGCCCCTAAATCACCATGTACCGTTCTCTGTTGACCATATACGGCGCACAAAACAGCAACTGTAGAATCTCCAGGCCGTCGTTTGCGATTCTTTTCAAGATACGCCAAACAAGGTTCCAGAAGTCCAGAACCTGTTTCCGAGTTCGGGCAAGACCTCGTTGCCAGTGGTGACGATAGGGGTCTTTCTCCTGGTAGCTAGGCGGAGAGGTGTCGGCGAAGAAAGGAGGCGGGGCACCTCGAGGGCGTGAATTGGACGGACGGCAGGTCTGAGGCCGAGGTCTCACGGAAGGATCGGCGGGGAGAGCTCGTTGGGGCTGGCTTAGCAGTCGAGGGTAAGGGGAAGGTTGCAGTCGGGATGAGGAGCGTGATTGGGTGGACGGCAGAGAAACTCGAGCGGAAGTAATAAGAACGAGGTAGTAAACAGGGGTGCCGCCCGGTGCGACTTGAAGGAAGACTACCTCTTCTGTATTATCGATATTCGCCACGTCTGCTGGGTGTAGTGAGATAATTGTGAAGTTGAAAAGTTGAGAAGAGTTGTGGGTTAGGTTAACGAATAATGGAGAATTGGAGGAGCTGTGGCGATAAGAAGAGGTTGAAGGTGAGCGTGAAGGGCATGAGTTGGAGCGCGACATTGGTCAAGCTCGGTGGAGTTCTTATCAGGTTCAACAGGAAGCGGCGGACACTCGAAGAGGAAAGACCAGTGAGAAGGAAGCGTTGAATGTGGAAAGATAAGAGACAGTCATCATGAGGTGGGACTCGAGGGTTCAATACTTGAGCCTGCTTCAGCCCAGGCACGAGAGTGGAAGAAGCAAACCCGTGCTGGACACTTTTCGAGCTGTAATTCCAATGCATGTGACCCTACCAACGCCAAACCAGGCTCCGCTTCAAAGAGTATGCAAGAAACAATGTTTCTGGCCAGTCCACAACGCATCGCTATGAGTCCGCTGGTCGTACAATTCCCTATCATAACCGCGCGCAGTGTATCACTTCAATCCCAAATCTTCCCGCTAATCTGCTCAATATGCAGAGTGCTCCGTCCATCCAAATTTCGACCCCGATTCCGCCAAAAGCAACCTAGATAAGATGCTTCGACCGGAAGTATGCCCTTAGGTACACAACTTGCCACGCACCAAGCCCAACCAGCATGCCCATGGTGCCGAACGCGAACCACTTGACACGCTCGTTTGTGCTCTCGTTAGTATCCCTGAGTTTCTGCTCGCGGCCACGGAGGTAGTCCATCTCGTTGACAATTTCGCCCACGACTTCCTCGATCCGTCGCAGTTCAGCCTCGACCGGTTTTAGTTTCTCGCCAGCCTGGATGGCAGACCAGTCTTTTGCATCGGCGCCGATATCGATGTCAAGCTCGACGTGTCTACTAGGGTTCATTTGATGAGCTAAGTAATTCATATGTTAGCTGCGTCTAGGGCGATGTCAGTGAGAGCATACTCGACGACAGAATGTTCTCAAAGCAAACATCGAATGCGGAGTCGGCATGCGAAGTGAAGGCGTATCTGTTCTCGCCATAGACATCCTTTGGCCTTCCATAGTCATTGCCCATCGCATCGCGAATCTGTGGGCGGTGCTATCAGCCATTGATTCTTGTGCACAAAACCCAGCCCACTGGTTGAGCTGTATCTCAAATCCAACTTACATGCATGTTGAGTGTCTGTCCATCCCCCCTATACCCGCTCACAATGGCCGTCACAACTACCAGCTGGTCCTTGGCCACGAAGTTTCGAATGCACCGCTCATATTTGGCTGAGTCGTGCTGCGGGACAGCATTGATGTCGAATTTCAATGCCAACGCAAATGGGAGAGCGAAAAGGAGAATGAGGTAGTTTAAGAGTCGATACGATCGGTCCATGACTGTGTTGTCCGGGGTTGTGAACGTGCCCAAATATGAGCTTCTGGTGTTTTGCTGGAAAGGGTGACGGAAGGACAGATGGCCCGGACTATGGCGCTAGACTACATTCGAGCTAGCGTATTTGTGTTTTGGCGCGAAGACTCCATCTTCCCTTCCAAGGTTCTCCTCCGTCATCACTCAGCATGGTACTACATCGAAGTAACAACGTAGGGTGCGCCTCTTTCCATTGGTTCTAATAAGCGCAGCGCTGACGCCCATCATATGCTGCACTATTGCACAATTTCACTTCTACCCTCTTGGCACCGAGGTGGGTTCTTGTCTCTCCTCACCAGCCCATGAAGGCATTGAGCTCTAGTTCAAACCATCGAAACGCCCTTGTTCGAATGCCAAACTATCAATGGAGAGAATCGGCTACATATCTACCATGCTGTACAGCCACCATCGATGACCAGGTTTGTACCAGTCTACCATTTGTTAGCCCTGGCGCCGTAACACGTGCCGGGAGAAGACATATCCTCACCATGTAACTGCTTGCTCGGCTCAGCAAGAATAGCCCAGCTGCTTTGTATTCCTCAGGCGTACTTATTCTTCCCAGCATACTGTTCTCCTCCCATGCTTTCCGATCTGCCTCCCCTTTCCGGAAGTTCTCTTCCACCATTGGTGTCAGGATATGCCCCGGGCTCAGACTGTTCACCCTTATGCCACCAGAGCCATCTTTCTCGAGTCTGCCCCATTCCATGGCCAGATTTCTCGTCAGCTGGATGACGGCTGCTTTGGACGAATTGTAAACGGGAGCAATGAACCCTTTGTTCGCGATACTCCCACTCATTGAGGCGATCAGACACATGGACCCTTGGATCTTATACTTGTACATCTGCCTTGCACAAGCCCGAGCTGTGAGAAAGACACCCGTGTAGTTTGTGGCAAGCATGCGTGCAATGTCGGACGCGGCGTAGTCGAGAGCGGAGGTGCATTGCTGGATACCAGCAGCTGGGTGACCAAGTTAGCCATAAAGACTTCCAAACTAACCATTCGCAACTGAGGATATGCGTCAATTATGTACCAGCTATCAGCCCGTCCAGTCGCTGCCTTTTCGTGGCAATATCCCCTATCACCTCCTCCACCATCTTGTCATTCGATACATCAACCTGGTGGTACTCTAGGGCACCACTGTATTCGGTAGAGATTCGTTCCTTCGCACGGAAGAAGACCTTATCTGGTTCCGGAAGTATGTCTAAGCAATGGACTACAAGGTGTAAGTAACCCGTCAATCCGCGATTAGGCTGCAAAAGGTATGCCAGATCTACATACCTTTCCCACCAGCTTCTACTAGCCCTTCAGCCATACACAACCCCAACCCGCGTGCACCACCTGGTTATTGGTTAGCTCAGTCACAAGGGTTATCTGCAGTACATGGGAGAATAACGTGAAGCAGCACCTGTAACTACAAACACCTTCCCCCCAACATCGAATTGGCTGAAGGTCTTCTCTCCAACACTCTCTCTAGTGCTGTATGGCGACTTGGCTTGATGAGTTGAGAGACCTCGTACAGCCCGCCTCTGAAGAAGAGGGGTGATGAGGGGTGCAATCCCCGAGGCCGCAGGAGCGCCGGCAAGCCGACGAGCCAGCATTGTTCTCGATCTTAGGGACGCCATTAATGTTTACAGCTCAGTGAGGAAAGCACGTCAGTCGTTTAAGAAGAAGAGGTGAGGTGGGAGTGCACAATGTGTCAAATCCCTCAGGTTCATGTGGACGGCAGGACAAAAGCATTGCCCACTCCATGATGTAATTTGTGCAACCGAGGAGCTGCGCGGCGTAAGCTCCCACCACCTCCTCACTTCGCCAAAAGCTTCATCGTGGGCTCCGCCTTGTCAGTCTGATTGCCCGCATCGGAGACCCAAGACGCTGAGCCAGTGTGTGTGGCGCTCTCCCCTCATCGAATCGTTTCCCCTTGCTCCCACAACATGGCACGCGCCCGGGGGATTCATCCGGTATCTTGGACCAACCAGGACAGAATTCAAAAAGCAACTGGCCTAATTCTTGAACACGGTATTCACGATACCAGCATTGGGGTTAACAGTTGAGAGAGTGGATTCTCGGTGGGTAGAGCAGGGGCAGTTTGCAGCGTATCTGCGGGGAAGTTAGCCCACAAAACTAGCAGATAGGACACTTTAATTGGTGGAGAAAGGAACCGAGCGTGGGGGCTCACTGTCCTTCCGAAGCGTAGACATATCGTCAACGAGCAGCTGTGGGCGACCATTGTCTTATCACGGACAGTCAGCTGCAGGTCCGAATCTGCCCCTATATCAGGGTCTCGTCAGATGTCAACTTTATCATGGAAATCAAAGGAATCGAAATCAGTTCCACGGTTCTGTCAATATTCTGTGGCCCTCATGTCACAGAATATCTGCCCTATGATCCTCAGAACTTTCAACCTAATATTATCCATAGATATCAACTAGCGGAGAATCTACCACCGGGGACCAGAATGACGACTGCTCCAGAATTTCAAGAACCCAGCCCGTGTGTGAACTTGGAGTCGAAAAGCCTCACGGAATCAGTCGAAACGGCCTTCAAGCACAGCACTTAGCCTGTTCCGAGCTAGGTGTTTTGCATTGTTATTGCTTAAGTTTATATCCTGAAGCGTCTAGCATCCGAATCTTGATTGTGGGTCTATATATCACAGGCAGCTAATCGAGATATGAATGCGGCTCTGGGGAAAAGCAAAAGGAGGCGAGCATTCACGCCGCTATAAGAACTTATAACAGCTCTGAAGGAATCCTTGGCGCTTGGTTCGTAATCCAGCAAGACGACGAAGTCAAGTCAACCAGTCAGGCCATCTCCTCTTCTCAAACCACACTCTCTAGCACGAGTAGCTAAAGATATAATTGCTGGCTGTCTTAATGGGTCGCTTCTCCACTAAGCTATTTATATTTTTCTCCTCGAGCGTCTGGTGGCAAATCGAGCATTCAGAGATTCTCAGTTCCGCGGGGTAGTTGATCTATGGATGCTCCACCTGGGGCTTTATTTCTAGGTCGATAGGACTTGGGTAGGGATTTGAGTCCCCGGGATATTTTGAAATGTCAAATTAGAGTGTGGGTACGATGACGGCCTCAGGAATTCAGTGTCTATGTGAGGAGTAGCATCGTGTAACGCAAGTCCAGCAGTAATCTAGAAGCGCCTTCTCGGTTTTCTTGGCTTAGAATAGCGTGATTTATAACATGGAGAAGCTGTGGGGAGTTTCGGGATAATACAATAATATTGACAGAAGCTTGCATACATACCGGGGGTATCCATGATGGGAAGGCTGGTAGTGCCTCACGGATTTTTGGGTTAGTTCGTAAGGGATTTTGGGTTCTAAAACATGTCGGATTGGTTAATGCAAACTTGTTCAAGAGTGAAGAATAATGACAATCCTTTCAAGTAACCTTGTGCATTGCGTATCAGTGACTTCAATAACATGCTTCTCTAAGTTAGTTAGATATCCTGTTCAGGAACTTGTTACGTTCTTTACTCCTCACTTGCTGAAGGGAGGAGGTGCCGATGCTCTTTATTCCACTGCACAAAAACTTTTCGCTCGCGATCGGATCCACGCTCAGAGTTGGCAAGGGTTCGCACTATCTCTTGATTGTTGCCTCATCGATAGATATTCCTTTTAGTAATATTCCCATCTACCCCTCATCTGTATCTGTCCATGGCTCGGAGTCGATTTTGATACACGGGATGTTGGCTATCAACTTTGTCTTGAAGAACCAAGCATAATGGACAGCTTGTGTAAGACTGACTTCGAGGTCTCCAGGGAAGAAGAGAAATACATCTTGGTAGAGAATGTAGCACGAATTATACAGCCACTTAATACCAAATTTGCTATTCCCTTTCGGACTTCCCCAATCTACGGTGGCCGGGTCAATTTTGGTATGGCCGTGGATGGACGGCTATTAGACGTCCCGGACGAATTGATGACGCATCGAGCGCGAGAGAGTAGCGAAACCCTATGTACGCATAAACACTGCTCTACATCATGTCGTATGGAGCTATGGAGAAATTCTGTGGCTTCACTAGCTTGGCTGGAGCGGGCTTATTTAAGAGTGGTGAGCATATCTGGAGTGGGAGTAGGTGCTGTATGCGGTAGGGAGCTTTTCTGATTCAGCGGGAGAACACATTTTAGTGAGGCTGCTAAAAGGAAGAAATTCGAGGATTTGATGGGAGTTTGCGAGAAACGAGTAGCCCGAGGGGTCAGGGCTTCTTTATACATGGATGCTTCGTTCGAGGGAGTAGGTGTGATAGTAGGGATGCAGCAGCGCAGATAATCAAAGAGCACCATGTTCTGTATGATGGCCTCGATCCTCAAGAAAACACCCTCTGTGCGTCATATTCGAACAAAACAACAGTTTTTGCTCAAGTTGAGACACAGGAGTGCGCTGCTTCATAGGAAAGCAGAACAAATGGCTCGATATTCACGGAGGAGCTCACTTAGAGTACCCGCGCGAGCGCTATATGCGGCTTGTAGGCTTCGAAGAGGAACGCCAAGGTGGATACTCGTATCTCACTCTCCTGGAAGAGGCACTGGAGGGGTAGGTAGTTTGTTCGGGCTACTCAGGCTTATCCGAGGTGCTATATGGGCTTTCCTTAGGATCGCTTCTCGATATCCATGGCATGTCCCCGAGCAAGCCATCAATAGGCTCGCCACTGAGTAAACATCTGACGCTCCATTCCAGGCCCTCTCCAAGCTCTTGCGATGTTTCTTCCACCCATCCACGCTGCTTCCTCTTGCGGCTTAAGAGATCTCCAGTTGCGTGAGAGTCCTCTAACCAAGGTGCGTAGCCGAAGCGTTCTTCGCCTCTGACAGTGTCCTCATACTCGGCGCCGGACATGACGGGGTCAATACCCTGCACTCTTATTCGATCGGGTTCCCACCCAATAGCTCGCGCATGCAATTCGAGAAACCTTTTAGCTTTGAAAGCATGGGTGATGATACGGATGTTTTTTGGGTAGACTCCCGTTGTCTGCCGGAAAAGCACGATACTGAAGAGCAGATTCTGGTAAGAGTCGGTGGCGTATTCCTCTAGTAGTAGACGGCCTTGGTCGAACAGCTTCCGAGCACGACCACCGTGTCGATGGCCGTGCAACATCGCCTGGACGAGGGCAGCATTGTAGTAAGAACGAGCTTCACTGAGAGGCGTGAGGGGGCGCTTTGTGACACCGCCGCTGAGGATGAGAAGAGTGTTGCCGGCCCACGAACCAACAGTCAGCGCGTCCAGACCGGCGGTGAGATGGGCGAGAAATGTTTCATGCTCTCCAGGCTTGGCTGTGTTAGGATTCGATTCCTGGAAAGGAGCAAGATGCCAATTGCGCTCATCATACGGGCTATACAAAGGAAAGCTGGAAGAGGAAGCATCGGGATGGAAAATGGAATGGCAGCAAACAATAACTAAATTCTGCACCCCGTCGTATCTAATGGATGGGATTACATGATCAGGATGCTCAAACACATGACCACGTGAATGGCTGGCGATATCAATATTGTCGCGCGCCGCAGTTTCATCTCTAGAGAGTGCGGCTGAAGCAGGGTTCCCGGTTGATGGAGCAGAAGCGATAGAGTGATGGAAGTTGGATTTAGGTAATGTTCTAGAAGGTGTGGCTGGTGACATTTAGATGAAAGGATCCGATTACCGGAAATGATAGGGCGAATGGTATGAAGCGCGGAGGGCGGTGGCTGAGGGCCGTTGAAGGTCTCGGTTGGGCCAGATCCGGGGAAATGCTCAGCTGGAATTGGTCAATGGAAGCTTGATTGGGAAGATATTTTCGAGTGGACCGTCAGAAGGCGGCTGTGGTGGTTGTGGTGGGGAGGTTGAACGAGGAGTCTTCTAATCCCGTGGATTGACGGAAAGGAAGCAGCGCTCAAGACATGCAGCCCACCTAACCACACAACATGATTGGGCGATGAGTGAAGACCAACAGAGCGTCGGACACGGTGTATTGCATGAACGAATATGTTGGAACTGCCCGGGACCGCACGACTGCGAATGTCCAGGTCCCACAAACGGTGATTGATGTGGAATGGAAACCTCCGAGCGCGAATTGCAACTCTCGTATGATGTTGACATGTGTCGACGAGACCGTGTGGTGGGGGACTAGTGAGGGCGGTGTGGATTCCGCCGCCACTCCACCACATTCAAGCCTCACCATCCTAACACGAAGTGCCCATTCTCCACACCAGCTGTGAGGTACGTACGATTCATACGAAACAGATGGGAGGGCAGCAGAAAGAAGGCCATTTACGGCAGCAAAAAGTAGACAGCGCCGACGGCAGATTTTCCCAGGGATTGGGTACCCAATTACACGGTACGTGCCGGGAGATGAGGGTTTGCTGACGTCCTCTCCTATTTGCGGACTGGAGGCTCAAGGCGTGCAAGATGCAAGGTTTCTAAGAGATCCTGCCCGAGAGGGCACGATGTCGTAGACCTACTCAATAGGTAGGGTAGGCTGGTGCACAAAGACGAGTGATGTGCACACGACATATCACTGCAGACACACCTGCTCCCCTCAAAGGGCCATGCGGCACCTCAGTGTCCCCTTAGGAGAAATATCTTTAGCGCGGCACCGTCGCAATGACCCACCGATGACACTATACTGCTCTCGTGCTTTTGTCTACTTTTCAACTCGCTGGACGAGGGTAGGTGAGGCTGAGCGTGATGGAGTAAGCATGAATGCTCACGGCATGCCCGTCCATCATGCAGGTATTTCTAGCGAGAGCAGCTGAATAAGGTGGCCTCTAAATTTAGCTGCTCTCACTGGCAGAGGGCTAGCTACGCCACAGGTTGCCAGAGGGAACAGACGTGCAGCAGGCTTTGGGAGATGCGCTCAGGTTGTTATCCACGACGAGCGATCTCCAGCATTATATCCTCTTCATCCGGCGACTTGGACGACATTCCTGCAATCTTTGATGAAGGACCGCGCACATTCAATTGCGAAACAGGGAGCGCAGCTGTCTTGAACCAGTAACATTCCGGGCGCGTTTCACCCTCTCAGCGGCCGTTTAGCGCACTCCTTTGGTGCAAGCCCAGCCCCAGCTCGCAGCACAGGGCCAGAGGCGCTCCAAACCATTCCCATTCCCTACAAGGGGCTGAGGCTGCACCTCCACCTCCTCAGCTGCTCAAACACTTTTCTCGCCATCGCCTTTATCAACACCCCAGGCCCGCACCCTTCCCTTCTTTTTTTCAATCCATCACTACACACCCCATCACCAACCCTCCCTCCCCTCCTCCATCTCCCGACCCCCCGCCGCAACACTCACGCCCCCGGACAGCGGCACGTCATGGCGTACAACGGCCCAGGAGGATACGGCGATCCTCACTCAGGAGTATGCTGCCCTCTGCATCTTCCCCGTTCCCTCCGCACGATGCCTGCTAACCTCGCTGCCAGGGCTACAACGACCCCCCACATCACCACGGCTCCGAGGACGACGAGGTGGCTCGGTCGCTGCTGCACTCGAATCCCACAGGTGCCAACCCCGGCCCCTTTGACGACCATCATGGCGTCTACGGCGGGCCTGAGGTGCGCCCGCAGTCGACATACAGCTTGACAGAGACATATGCCACCGACAGCACCACCACCCAGTACCCAGGACAACATCACCCCGGCTCGGATGCCTACTCGGCGACGGGCGGCCACTATGACCCCCCCGAGCTTGGCGCTCCGCATCGCGCGCCCTCGCCGTACTCGAGGAGTGATACCAGCTCCACCGAGGCCTGGCGACAGCGGCAGCAGCCCGGCGGTGGGGCGGGGGGCGGCCTCAAACGCGGCATGACGCGCAAGGTCAAGCTCGTGCAAGGCTCGGTCTTGAGTGCCGACTACCCCGTGCCCAGCGCCATCCAGAATGCCATCCAGGCCAAGTATCGCAATGACCTCGAGAGCGGCAGCGAGGAGTTTACTCACATGCGATGTATGTTACCCCAGAACGCTGGTTGTTGGGGTTTTTGGGTCCGAGAATTGTGGAGCTGACAGCTGCCAGACACGGCCGCTACCTGCGACCCGAACGACTTCACCCTGAAGAACGGCTACAATCTCCGTCCAGCCATGTACAACCGACACACAGAGCTGCTCATTGCCATCACATACTACAACGAAGACAAGGTTCTGACGGCTCGAACGCTCCATGGCGTTATGCAAAATATCCGCGACATTGTGAACCTGAAGAAGTCCGAGTTCTGGAACAAGGGCGGCCCGGCCTGGCAGAAGATTGTCGTCTGCTTGGTCTTTGACGGTATCGACCCCTGCGACAAGGGCACGCTCGATTTGCTCGCCACGGTTGGAGTCTACCAGGATGGTGTTATGAAGCGTGACATCGACGGAAAGGAGACGGTGGCTCATATTGTAAGTCAAAAAGACGAACAGTGCTACAAATCGGTCTTCTAACAGCCACAGTTCGAATACACGACTCAATTGTCCGTCACGCCCAACCAGCAACTGATTCGCCCCCACGACGACAGCGCCGCCACCCTCCCCCCAGTCCAAATGATGTTCTGCTTGAAACAGAAGAACAGCAAGAAGATCAACTCCCATCGATGGCTTTTCACCGCTTTCGGCCGCATCCTGAACCCCGAAGTGTGCATTCTTCTCGATGCCGGTACCAAGCCCGGCCCCAAGTCTCTCCTCGCTCTGTGGGAAGGCTTCTACAACGACAAGGACCTCGGTGGTGCTTGCGGTGAAATCCACGCCATGTTGGGTCGTGGCTGGAAGAACCTCCTCAACCCGCTGGTGGCTGCACAGAACTTCGAGTACAAGATCAGTAACATTCTCGACAAGCCTCTCGAATCGTCGTTTGGCTACGTCTCTGTGTTGCCCGGTGCTTTCTCTGCCTACCGTTTCCGCGCCATCATGGGCAGGCCTCTGGAGCAGTATTTCCACGGTGACCACACGCTTTCCAAGATCCTCGGGAAGAAAGGTATCGAGGGTATGAACATTTTCAAGAAGAACATGTTCTTGGCCGAAGATCGTATTCTCTGCTTCGAACTGGTCGCAAAGGCCGGCTCCAAGTGGCATTTGACCTACGTCAAGGCCTCTAAGGGTGAAACGGACGTTCCTGAGGGTGCCGCTGAGTTCATTGGTCAACGTCGTCGTTGGCTGAACGGTTCGTTTGCCGCCAGTATCTACGCCCTGATGCATTTCGGCCGCATGTACAAGAGCGGGCACAATATCATCCGCATGTTCTTCTTCCACATTCAGATGCTTTACAACACTTTCACCGTATTCCTCTCCTGGTTCGCTCTGGCTTCTTTCTGGCTTACGACTTCGGTCATTATGGATCTTGTCGGCACTCCCGGCACCGATGGGAAGAAGAAAGCCTGGCCATTTGGAAACACTGCTACCCCGATTGTGAACACTGTGCTCAAGTACATCTACCTCGGCTTCTTGCTGCTCCAGTTCATCCTGGCTCTCGGTAACAGGCCTAAGGGTTCGCGATGGACGTACCTGACCTCGTTCGTTGTCTTCGGCGCCATCCAGTTCTACATTATCATCCTCTCGATCTATCTCGTCGTCAAGGCGTTCACGAGTAGCGAGAGTGTTGGACTGGACGACTCGTCGGCCAAGAACTTTGTTGAATCCTTCTTCGCCTCAGATGGTGTCGGTATTATTCTCATCGCTCTGTGTGCAACCTTCGGTCTCTACTTCGTGGCTTCATTCTTGTACCTCGACCCGTGGCACATGTTCACATCCTTTCCGCAGTATCTCCTCATCATGTCGTCCTACATCAACATTCTTAACGTCTACGCGTTCAGCAATTGGCATGATGTTTCTTGGGGTACCAAGGGTTCTGACAAGGCCGATGCTCTTCCTTCTGCAAAGACTGAAAAAGCATCAGATGGCAAGCACACTGTTATAGAAGAGCCAGATCTACCACAGGCCGACATTGACAGTCAGTTCGAGGCTACTGTGAAGCGTGCTCTGGCCCCGTATATCGCGCCAGTGGAATCCACAGAAAAGACGCTCGAAGATTCGTACAAGTCTTTCAGAACGCATCTTACCACGTCCTGGATTTTCTCAAATGCTATGCTTGCGGTTGTCATCACGCAGGACAGCTTCGACCAGTTCGGCTTCAGTGTAAGTTACTTATAACTCCCTAGTAATCTAGTTATTAATTCAACCACAGTCTAAAGCCACCGAGCGTACCGCCCGTTTCTTCCAGGCACTTCTGTGGGCCACCGCCTTCCTCTCCATTATCCGCTTCATCGGCTGCTTGTGGTTCCTTGGTCGTAGCGGTCTCTTCTTCTGTGTCAGGAGGAGGTAGAGCTACAAACGCAATGTCCCTCCATACTCAGCAATCCGTCCAAAATTCATCAACGGCCTTGTTGTATCCTCGCCCCGGTCCTCCTAATCTCCCTTCGATGTTGCGGTGCTGGCGTTTTCGGTGTGCTTATGCTTGATTATCCAGCAGGCTGGGGCTGCGTGGTTTACTTCATTATCTTGGTAAAGAGAAAAACTCACTCATCATTCAAATTCGATCTGACATGACAAGACGAGGAGAGCGGGTGGATGCGATTATCTGTATTATCTGACTGACGGACTGACCATTCCGTGCATTCATCTGGGCCCTTAGTATCTCACTCGTCTCCCCTTTTTGCACTGGCTCGTTTAGTAGAATGGGACGGACTAGTTAGCGATTGGGGATGGTTGGTGGAGCTGGGGAGATAGGGATCTAGTGCAAAGGATAGGGTTGAACCTGGCAACCTTTTTACGAAAATGAGACGGCGAGAGCCCGGTGTAATTTCTTTAGTGCTCAACTACCCCCCTTTTCTTTCACTAATAGAATGAGAATCAATGTCTACGATACATTATATATTATATGGATGCTTCCTATTTCATAGTTTTTGTGTTTCTGGGGCTGCTGTACCGCATCTTGTCGCTGAATGGAACATGTGAGAGCTTTAGGACAGAAAATTGCATTTGTTTGACATGCTCCTCGATTCCAGCAACAGGGAGAACAGATGCGGCCTACACTGGATGCTCTACGTTAGGTAATACGCCATTAGTAACGGATGTGTATGCATGGTTACCGTTATATCAAAAACGAGCTTTAGGTTGCACCAGAGGCCACGCAGATGAGGCTGCTGACCTCGTCATTAGAACAGATGGTTCTGCAGACACGAGGGTGGCGGGTCGCGTGGGAATACGGGGTTGTGGTTGTGAAGTGCTCCTTCCCTTTTAGGCAGGCGTGTCTTTGGGGACTCGTGGGTGATCGGGAGGCGTAATAGGGCTGAAGGGACCAGTCGTACAGGGCTGAGACTAGAGTATAATTGGGCTGTGATAGTATGATGTTATGGTAAGGGATTGAAGGTTGGAGGCTGTGAAGAGTTGATTCGGTTGTTTATTTATTGTTGTTGGTTATGGTGGTCATCATTACTGTCTTTGTCGTCCTGCTTACAGCCTCATCCACCATGTCCTTCACTATTTATCTTTGAATCTTAGGAGGTGGAGGTAGCGGTGTGTCGTAGGAACCTCCTTCACTTGACCGATAATAGCAATCGATCTATTGTGAGAAACTTCTTGAATCCAATATTCAACAGATAAAAAGCTAAGCCCCCGCAATTCAAATTATCTTCCTTTACTATTAAACTCTGCCTGAAACCGTGAATAAAGAAATCCTGGTCGCTTTCAGCAATCTCCAGGAAACGATAAGATGAAGCGATAGCGTTCATCGAAAGCTAGCTTGGCGATGACATCGTTCTCCGAGACCCGGACGTGACCGAGAGGAACAAATGGATTCGGATGGTTGGGTAGGAGTCATGCAAATTTACTCTTCCAAGAGACTCTGGTGTGATGGTATTCGCCATCTAGGAATCGCAGACGATTCCTTTGGGAATTCGCCTGGCATCTCCGAGGCGCCATAAGGACTATAGCAGGCTTCCTTCACTTGAGACATTCATGGTTAATAGAGAGAGAGACATTGTTTATTCTCTTGTTTGAGTGAGCTGAGATCGGCTATACTCTCTCTTAATGAGGTTTGATATTTTGCATCACAATGTTGGTGTGTTGGTGAAATATTTTGCGTACCTAAGTTGCGACTCTTGGTGTTCAAACCATGTCTAGTATTAACGAACTCTAAACTTTATGTTGCTTTGTCGCGTATACAATAGAACTCCCCAACAATTTCAACATGATGAACTTGCTCACTTTGTCCTTCTTATTCGCGTTCTTTGACTATTACAATTCTCACTACCTTGACCGCTACGAACCACAAACAAGATGGCACCTGTGCTCAGGGTTGAAGCCAGGCTGGTAATACTCATCGGTCTACTCGCGGATGTCGTCGCATTTGTGTCGGAATCACCGTTCCCGATAATAGGAGGGCTGTTTAGGTTTACATCAGGAATGGAGGGGAAGTTAGACTCAAGCCTGCTGATAGCAGTTTGGACTGCCATAGAAGAAGAAGATGACGACGAGGACGATGAGGGCGAAGTAAAGGATAGGGACGTAGCCAGTGACCCAGAAGACGTGGAGGGCCAGAGGAGATTGATACCGTAGAAGACACGAAAGATGCTGATGAAGAGGAGACGGATGAGACTGGTGACGGCAATGACGATGCTACAGCGGAGGATGTTATAGAAGAAGATGCTATAGCTGAGGAATATGGAGACTGGCTTGAAGACGGAACTTGGGTAGGAGGTGCCTGGCTGGTTAGTGGGGGCGCGGGCTTGGAAGTGCAGGCGCCGGGTTATTTCTACTTCCGCCTGTTTTTTTTTTCTTTTTTTTTGGGGGGGGGGGGTGGCTTGGAACCGCCTCTATTTGCCTTGGGTTTGCGGGTATCGAATTTAAGGGGAGAACGGCGGAGAAGGGTTTTCAGAAGGGCTTCGTCGAGACGAACGAGCCTGCTGTTCTCGACGTATGTAGCCCTCATATACCACCCTTTTGGGTTCGTTACTACTTAGGACTGAATAGAAAAAGGAAGTATTTCAGCCTACTAACAGCAAGAAGAGCGTATGAATGCGCGTTTGCGATACGGGCTATTGAAGGAGCTCCACCTTCTCTAGTCTGGTCGACAGCATGCCCTGCAGCCTTCTAGTACCCATACACTTCGGATTGCCCGATACACAATCTCTTGCAAATCTGTTTCATTAAGTCTTTGCTTACAAGTAGGACTTCTGTTGTCGCGATAAATGCTTATTTTTCCTAAAATTAGTAAAACTGTAAAATCCATATATATTAGGGGAAAAAAAATCGCCTTTATTTAGTCGCTTACACAGAAGAAACTAAACAATAAACGACTTAAAAAAAACCTCTAGGTCTAGCGGGAACTACGTTTGTTTCAGTTACAGCTCACGAACGCTACTCTATACGTATTACTCACACCCGGTTCAAAGAAGCGCATGGATTACTACTTCATGGAAGAGCATGTACGACGAAAACAGCTCCATGACGCTCATGCCAGAAGTTACAGTGGAGAGATCACAACTCCTATGATCATCTATATCCTGACCGGGGTTCGCAGCTAAAAGAACGCCAGCCGGGGAACCTAAGCACCGCACAAAAGCATGGCTATTCATCGTGTTCTTCGTATTGTCCGTAAAAGTGTAGTGGAAGGTCCTTGGATTCCTCGACAAGGATTTGGTGTACGACGCTGACCAGAGGGAGCAGGCATTACTGAATGGCGCCTCCCTGTTATTGCTGTTTTAGTGCTTGGTATCGTCATGTGTGTCCTTGGTCAAGTGCTTTTTGTCGCAGCGAATCCACAGATTATCGTCGGGAATTGTCGTTTCTGCTTGGCGAAACGCCACTGTATGGTTTCGTTTGGTTGCATGCCCTAATTTCGGTCCGAATTACTCACCTCTAACTTTCTTCAGGACATACTCATCATCCTCGCTAGAGGCATCGAGAAGATCTTGGAGCAGGGTCCCCTGGCGCAGGTGGACAGTGAGGCTGCACGCTTTTTTCTGTACACTGCCATCGCATTTACCATTTTCATTGCCTTGCCAACTCAGGTTTTGCCAGTTGCGGAGCACCGGGGGTCGAGCTTATACCCCACGGTAAAGGATACCAAATTAACAACAGCGAGAATGGCGCACAATGCGTGTGTGAGCTTTGAGAAGAACGGCATAGTTTGACAAGCAAAGTAAAGAGAGACTTTATTTAAGGAAAGAACGAGAATATGAAGAGAAAAGAGTATTGCTTAGGGAGAAACCGAGAAGAAGGAAAGGAAAGACCATGGAACAGCGAAGCATAATGTATTATCCACTGAGCTCGTCTGAAGAACTCTCTGAAAATGTGTGCCTCTGATGACAAACAATACGCATAAGTCCACTCAGACCAAAATAGCGTGTACGGAATTTTATGTTTATATATTTCGCCCCGTTGTACATCTCGATTTGTATCCATTGCTCGTGACTTGGACGTATACGTATGTACATCACTTATGAGCATCTGTGGATATCGAGTTCACTGAAACATGAAAACTTGTCTTGAAACGTTTGCAAACCTAATATTCTGGAAGCAAATAAGGGGTGAGGTGAGAAAGCTTACTTTAGGAGAAACGAGCGTAAATAAGCTCGGAATGTCCTAGCTCGTAGAATAGCGCCGAAAAGCTCGTCACACTTGAGCTATGGGATCGTAAGCTTACAATGCAATTACCGGAAGCCTTCGGTCGGAGGAGAAGCTCAATGCGACAATTCATAGAAATAAACATGTTTTAACTTCATGACATGACCCTATAAACGCGAAGAAGAATACTTTGCCTATGAAGAGTTGGATCCGTCTATGTTCATATTCCCGCAACGAAACAATTATTCCACGGTTTAAGGAAGGTGAGAGAGACTAACCAACTTTAATCTTCCTGCAAAGGCTTGGAATGAGAAGTATGAGATTGGTGAAGTACGCTACTTGGGTTCGATGCCAAGGGAGGATTCTCATCAAAATGCGTTGTGGTCGTCAGGCAGCCTCAATCCAATAAAACAAACATGTGCTAATAAGACCAAATTTGGCGCTGAGATGATTCGAAAGTTTTTAATGCCTTCATGCTCAATGTATAATTTTGCGCTGCGTTTGAAGAGCCAAGATGTAGGTGTTCTGCCAGACATGACTCAACCTCTGTATTGTCCTGCTAGATGCCCCCACCTACCCCTCTACAGCCTTTATAGCTTGCTATAAAGCAGAGCTTACAGTATATTCACTAATGAACCCCTCTAGTCGCCAGAACAGCGCTCAATTGGGTGTAGGTCTAGCGACGACGGAGGATAAGGTGCGAACTTGATCGAATCCCTTCTTAACTCATAGCAGAAGTAACGGTAATCGTTTTGGTGGAGATGTAAACTATCCTTGCTTAGTTAGAAATAGTCGTCAGGATTATCCTCTTTTATGACCTTATAATAAGGAAATACGTGCTCATCCAGGATCCCCTCTGCGCCAAGTTTCCGTAGAAGGCTCGTGTTTAAATGCCTCATTTGCTGTTTTGTTACGCGTACTTTCCTTGTCGTTGCTAGATTCTCTCCCCAATATTTAGCATTGTATTGTGCTATTTCCTTATAATGAGTTGACAGTGAACACGGCTTCCTTGATCAATATCTTGTTTGGGAGCTTGCATGGGTGTTAGCACAAAGTTTGACTTGTTCCGGCGGATAAGTTCTACTTCTACTTCCCCTCCTAGACCTACTATCTATAAGCAGGAGATCTTCTCATAGTCATTCTTGCGTTCTCCTTCCAGGTTAACTCCGCAGCCTTATTTGGGCCCTACTTAATACATTCAAGTGGATGTAATTAGAGTGCTCTCCGAGTTATCCTCATCTAAGCCTATTTGGAAGATTGCACGACTATATCCAGTAAATAGTACTGGGATCTTACATTTTGACGTTTCTGGACAGGATTGGATCACAAGGGCGTAGTTCCAATACAAGATATTGAATGGGGCGTGAGGCGGAGGTGTGAGGTGTGAAGGGAGATGTGTCAGGTAGGGGATGTAAGGTGAGAGGTGCAAGGTGAGGTGTGAGGTGTTCGACATGACGTGCCTAGTATGAGGTGTGCGTGTGACGTGTGCGACGTATAAAACGTAAGCTGTGTGAGGTATGTGGCGTGAGGTGTAATGCGACAACAGAGCACTATGCTACTGAGCTTAGACCAAGATTTCCGATAGGGCATTTCTTGTGAGCCAGCGAATAGCTACCTTGACCGCCCTCAACTTACCTTTATTCACTTTCCAACTTTCCTTCCCCCCTACGTTAAGAGAACCAACAACAGGTAGTCGAAACTTCGGTGACGAGGCATTCTATTCCTTCCCACTAGTTCTTTTAGCCCAGTCGGGGCACTAAGTTTTTCTATTTATGTTCGAGATATAAAATCTTAGCGATAGAGGAACTCGCCAGGGATCAGGAAGCCTCCCACTCTCAGTTGAATCATACATGTTCGACATGTCAAAAGCGATTTTCAACCTCGTAAAACCTCAAACGGCACACAGGAAGTACACATCAAAATCTTAAGGCCTACCCCGTCCAATCAAGCAGTGAAATCGCAACAAAACGCCGTTTTCACGGTAGGATAGCCCTTTGAATCATGTTCGATGTGTCCGCAAAGGGAATAATCAGACGAAAAGGCCGTCACGGTTACAAAGTGGAAGCGAAATCTCCATGATAGCTGATAGGTCTCCGACAAGAGTTAGTGGTTGTGCGAACGAAAGAATAGATGACACCCCAGGTTATGATCCAAGCTACCTCAATCAAAACGAACCGCAGCAGCTTGTGACTAACGCTAACATGACGGGAAAAGATGAACAGGCAGAGCTGCAGGATGTAGTCAAAGGGGAGTAGAGGATAACGATGGTGGAAATGCACTACATGACTTAGCGTGCAAATGTGACTAGATGATTAGCTAAGGAATTACTGCTGAATAACAAACCCGATGGGAGAGCGGAAAGTCACGTACAGAAGTATTCAATTAGACCAAAAGTGTGAGTGTACTTGAGGAGCATCCTTCCATACCGACCAGCATGGGCAACCTGGCGTCGACGTACATCAGTCAAGAGTAGTAGAAGGAGGCCGGAGATCTAGAGGAGCAAGTGGCGGAGACGAGAGGGTATTTAGGGCGGAGCATCCGACTACGCTGTTGAGCATGAACGGTTTACCGTTTGTATTGAAAGGCCAATGTTGCAGCAACAAGTCCCTGCTATAAGGTCGAGTCATTTGTCTCATACATCATAATAATATACTATTTTATCAGCCCTACCATCTGATCTATATTGAGTGCAGCTCTATACACTGCATGCTACGGATATCTTAGCTCCTGAGTACACTCTAGGGCGGCTAGCGGCACGTACGTAGGTTCGACTTCCTCCGTTCCTTTGCCTCCCACCCTTAGGTTTGCTTTCTCACTATGGCTCTACCACACCATACACACCTTATCCCGTATTCTCCCACTGTTTCTTGTGCTCAGCAGAATACTCTAGATCTCCTCGAACCATGGCAAGAAGTTGAGTTTGCTGAATATCCTAGTGTCATAAACCTCATAAAAACTTACGTCCTGCCTTGTCCGTAAATTCTTCAACTATCAAGGTTTAGAAAATACCTCTCTCTGAAAAGCTCCCGCGAACAGCGAACAATCCTTCGCATGAAGAAAATTGATGCTTGATTTAGCACCACGCTGCACTCACCTGATAGATGCGCCCATTGCGCTGCTGCACAAAGCTTAAACAAAATAAGCTTGCTAAAAACGAGAGAGCCTTTTCAAGCCTTATTTAGTAACGGGAAGAGCGGAAGAGAAACCAGTTATTCTTTCATTAGTGCGATGCAAGTTCATCGTCGTAGAGTTGAAGCGTAAGCGACAATAGCTGAGCTCCGCTGTACACCACCAGCTTTCAGCCCTCGCTCGCTTCCCTCTTCAGCCACTTGATCCAGCTGAATCTTTAAAAGCCGCTGGCAGAATTTGAAGAATGGAAGGTCCTACCCAAACACTCAAGAACCAACAGTACCCACAGTGTTGCTTTTAGAATGTCAGATCCCTCCATACACACAAGGCATTGGGTGAATTGGAGTAAAATTAAAAGAACAGATTTTCAGCTCCTCATTTGTTAACAGTGCCTAGGCAAAGGCTCTTATATTCTCGGCTCAACACTTACGGTTTCAGCAAGACAAGCAGGTTTCCTAGTTGCTTTCCTCGCGCTATTCGTAGACTGGGCTGGTGATCACTGCTGGGGAACCCTCTGGAATAGAGTCGGCGAGTAATATAGGGAGACGCAGGGGCCAGTGGGATTTTGATTGTTTCATCATCGGCACATCCCTTGCATGGATTTCTATTAGTGTATGCCAGGCGCCGTTTTTGGGGTGCCTAGCTAGGTCCATTGTCGATTCAAAATATGGCTAAATTTGAAGGCTGTATAATGATGTAATGGTATTCTCAAACAGGCACCGCAGCCCCGTCGCCCCTCAAATCACTTGCGCCACTCCAAACCAAAATGCCATCATCGTGATGCTGTCTGATAATCTGCCCTCGGCCAAACATCGCTCTTCCATACCCACTCAGCTGCTGCACGCTATGTCCCATATCCCGCAGCTCTTTCACAACTTGGGAATCAATACCTTCTTCTAGGTAGACCGTCGCATCCGTCATTCTGCCATCCCGATCCGGCATCCCAGCTCCAATGCAGATACGCGGTGAATCGAGCGCTGCCTGTGGATGTAGTTTGAAAACCTCCTGATTTAGTAGGACTTGCACGTGGCCTTGTGGCTGCATGAACCCACCCATAACTCCGTATACGCTGTGGAGACTTTGATCCCTAGCGTTGGTGATGAGAGCGGGAATAATGGTATGGTAGGGCCGTTTTCGGGGTTCGAGGGCGTTCGGGTGACCTTCGATGAGGCTGAAATTCGCGCCACGGTTTTGTAGGGTAAAACCGCATCCTTTTGGAATGATTGCAGTACCGAAGCCACCGTAGTTGCTGTTGATGAAGGATATTGCGTTCCCGTATTGATCCGAGCAGCAGAAATACACCGTGTCGCTATGGACGTGGGCTGGGGAGCCATGAACAGGGGCGGATATGGCTTTTGTGGGGTCGAAGAGTTTAGCGCGCTCGGCGAGATATGGTTGCGATATGAGTTCTGTGGAAGGGACGTTTGAGACATTCGGGTCGGCGACGAACCAGTGGGCGTCTGCAAAGGCGATGCGGAGGGCTTCGATGAGGGGGTGGAGATATTTGGTCGTATTGTGGTCTTTTAATGTCCATCTGGGTAACTTGCCTTGCTTTTCTAGCTCCTGGATAATGCCTAAGGCCATGAGTGCTACGATACCCTGGCCGTTTGGTGGATGTTCCCATAATTCGATACCGTATCCCTCGGTGCGGTCACCAACACCCTGGCCAGAGAACTTCAGGGAAATAGCGTCGACTGGCTCGGTTCCAAATTCGGCATGTTGTTTCAAGTCATCCAAAGTGAGATGACCGCCGAGGTCTGTCACTACCTTGATAAGCTGTTCAGCCACCTCTCCTTCGTAGAAGCCCTTCTTGCCATGCTTTGCGAGCAGCTTGTAGGTGTTGGCGAGAGTGGGATTCTTCATGATCTCTCCTGCCTTTGGGGCTCTGCAGCCATCTTTTGCTGAGGGGTCTTTCTTCAACATCTCGGCTCCATTGGGAGATGCATTTTTTATTTGGGTTTCGCTGTTTGCCCACTATCACCACATTAGCTTAAGAGTGTTTGAAAGGGAGAAGAAACACTCACAAATATGGCGGAAAGCTCTGAAACTGGAAAGCCTTTATCTGCTAGTTCGATTGCAGGTGCGAGAACATCCTCCATCGTCACCTTCCCACTTCCGAATCTTTCTACTACATCGACCCACCCAGCTGCTGCCCCTGGAACCGTTACCGCATGCACACTGTCCATTGGGATCTGTCCAATGTCGCCATCAGGAATCTTGAGATCCTTGCGGATTCGATCTAGCGTGACATCTTTGCCCGATCTGCCAGACCCGTTCATCGCATGCACTTTCTTCGTCTTGATGTCGTAGAAGAGACAGAACATATCACCGCCAATCCCCGTCGACCCCGGCTCTGTCACATTGAGGCTTGCTGCAACAGCTACTGCTGCATCCTGCAAACGATAAGCGCTTCTGAGAATGAAGGAGGATCTGAATTACGTCATTCATACAGCAGCGTTCCCACCTTTCCGCAGCACATCCAGACCCGCAGTGGCAGCAAGCGGTTGCGTGCACGACACAATCCCCTTCGTACTATGCACTACTGAGCGCCGGCTGGGGAAATGTATAAACTGAGGTTCAGGATGCGGATAGATATCGCCCGGACCCATTTTCGGTTGACGCAGGACCTGGACAGGCGAACAGTGGGGCCTTAGTGCCGTTAGTTTGCGCGGAGGGTTCTTCATTGCGCAGCATAAACCCGTACCTGAATATTTAAAGGAGGGAGTTGCAGGATTAGGATTGGGATTTGAGAGATAGGCTTAGGGAGATTTATCGGGAGGGAAGATGGATATTCACGGAGAAAAGCACTGGGGTAACTAGTGTGGGAATGGGGATTTAGTTTCCTGGACGTAACTTTCTCCGCTCTCGGGGGTCGCTTGGATGACTGGAGATGGGATCTCAACATTTTCGCGTCCATATTGCATAACGAGTGATGTAGACAAGAATGGAGGAGCAATCTGTACTTGATGGAGTGATGTGCACTGTGCGTCTAGATGAGGATGACGTAAGGCTAAAATCACGTGAAATCTGGCGCGCCAAGCCGTTGAATAATCGTCAGGACGCGTTCAGAGTCTGAATGAAATTTTGTGCTTCAGTTGGAGAGGTGAAGCTATGACAGCAACACCTTGGATATGCCGCGCTTGTATGTCACGCATATCACGTATATCACGACCACTCGCCAGCCGCAGTGTTCGGTGGCAGTCGACTGGTAGGTCATTGCCCCCCACCTCCTTGGAAAGTCACTGACTTGTGGAAGCTTCCAAACTGGAAACCGTTCCTCCTGCACTCCTTGCGCGAGCCCGAACTGTCGCTGCTGAGCACAAGAAATTGACGGAGAAGCTTGTCGATGGCTTCGACACCCGCGCCGCAAAGAAATTGGGCGAGTATGGCCCTGTCGTGAACGCATTGCAGGAATGGGACAAGGCAAACGAGGTCCGTCAAGGATGTCTTGCACCAACAAGCGAAGAGTGCAGACTAATAGTAGGCGAAGTCCCTTGCAGAGCTCACTACCCTCATCCATGACCCTACTTCTGACCCCGAACTTCGAGAGCTAGCCGCAGACGACCTCAGCGCAACTCGGGTCCTGCTCATCAACGCTTCACAAAGCCTCACAACCTCCCTAGTTCCAGTCCATCCGTTCGCACATCTGCCATGCCTTCTAGAAATTCGGCCCGGTGCAGGCGGTTCGGAGGCTGCCATCTTCGCAGGCGATCTCCTCCGAATGTACCAAGCGTACTGCAACCGGAACAACTATCGCTCCACACTCCTGAAGTATGAGAACGTCAATGGAACAACAGAAGCTGGCGTACCACTCTCTGAAGCTATCCTGGAGGTCAGTTCGGAGAATGCATACGGCGTGTTCAGATGCGAGGCAGGAGTGCATAGGGTTCAGCGTGTGCCAGCTACTGAGACCAAGGGACGAACCCACACCAGTGCGGCATCTGTGCTGGTACTTCCTAGCTTAGAGGAAAGCTCCCTTGGCGAAGGGGATTTTGATGATCCAGAGAGTGACTACTTCGTCGACCCGAAGGAGGTCAAGATGGAGATTATGAGAGCAAGGGGTGCTGGCGGGCAGCATGTCAACACAACAGACTCCGCAGTTCGGTTAACTCACATACCCACAAGCACCACCGTCTCAATGCAGGACTTCAGATCCCAGCCTAAAAATAAAGAGAAAGCGTGGCAGCTGCTTCGTTCACGCTTAGCGCAAGCGAGACGTGAGAAAAGAGAGGAGGAGATGGTGGCAATGCGAAGAAGCGTGGTTGGGGTGGCAAAGATGGGACGTGGGGACAAAATCAGGACATACAACTGGAACCAACAGCGAGTCACAGATCATAGAAGCGGAACTACAGTCCACGACTTGGATGATGTGATGGGCGGGGGCCAAACCCTTGACATGGTCATGGAGAGTGTTCAGGAGTGGCTGATGGAGAAGGACGTAGAGGCGCTGATTGCTGAAGAGGCAAGCAGGAAGTGATCGGTGGGTCCACCTTGGTCGCTTCTGCATGTCTGTAGGTGCTCCCGCTTCCCTTCCCCTCATGCTGCGTTTCTCTTTTTCAGCATCCAATCACCCCCGACGCAGAAAATCTCGTTAAGGCGGTTGAGTCTCTTGGCCTTGTGAGAGTTTCTACTACTTTGTTACCTCGTATGAAACTTGCCAATGTCCCGAGAATTGCCACTCAAGCGACTAACGCCTGGTCCTCAATACTCCCCGCTCCATCGCTGAGCCCATATTGTACTATAGCATGGAACCATGGAAACGTGTTCATCCGTCTCACTGTATTACAAGTCCCTGACGCTAGGAACCATACTGCATACCAGGCCGACCATTCTGGAATGGAAGATTTTCCCTCTTCGCAAGACCCTTGACTCGCCTTGGTGGATTCCCATGATAGACCGACAGATCCCGCGACGTGCCTCTAACGCTGCTGCCGCATGCCAAGAAGCACTTAATCTTAGAGTATGTCGGCGGGCACTAGAGGTGGCGTTAACACCAACCATTGCATCCTCTGAGCATTTAAGCGTTAAACCAGAAGGATCATGGGTCATGTGTTCGTTGGCTACTGAATTGATGAAGGAGTCTAGCAAGCCCCAAGCGGGTATATACTCCTCTTCAGGACGCGATCTATTTCTAGGCGAATTTGGTCACAGGGTTGCCACTAGGGGGCTTATATAGCTACTATTTGATGTTTTCTATCTGGCAACCACGGGGAACGTGGATTTTCAGACACACTGCAATCGGAAAATTTCGATGTCCTAGGTTATAAATCAGGAACTGCGACCATATTGTCCCTGTTTAATCCTGAGGAATCCAATCCAGCCTTGGTGTGCAATTCCAGCAAATTCTTTATTCAGCACGGGTTGAAACTACACGCATGGTTGAGGGTTAGAGTTGGGACAATATCACCTGATCTCCATCACCAGCAGTTCGCTATCCCTCCTATCTTGAACACCACGAAACGCAAACCAGGGCTTCTGGCCCAAGGTGGCGGTATTGGATTTCGGGTCCCGAGGTCTGCTCCAGGCTGTGGGGATGTTCGAGGAGATTGCCAACGAGAGCCAATCAGAACGCTTCATTCGTCAATTGATTCATCAGTCGCCTCGAGTCAGCATCGCAACAACGTAGGAATATCACACAATAGCAGATTTACGACTCAGCCTTGAAAGTATTTCCCCGCATTTCCCACATTCAGTTCTCTTACCTACCCCGGAGTATCGCCCTTTCTGGTCAAGTGGCTCAATGGCGTTAAGATTCAACCAGCGAGTGAATCTAGGTCTCCAGAAGTCTGGATGGAGCGTGGAGTCCGCGTGGTGTGGGGAAGCCTAACATGGACGATATAGGGTCGTCGTATTTCCGCCTGAATGCAAGCGGGTCTGTCCTCCAGTCCTTTCTTTTCAGATTACTCCTTCCTGTGGGTATCAACTCGCTCTACTTATGTTTAATGCAGTCATGGCTACTCACTCTAACGATTATATGAAAGAGAAACACGGTGAAGAGAAGCCGCGTTTCATCGAGAATGCCGACGAATCTCCTACCAACAACTCGCTCAACTTGGAAAAGGAGCGTACGTTGGAAGGCGTAGATGTCCACAACCGAAGTGCATTCAAGGGAGACAATTCCGACGGCAAAGTGACTTGGGGTCTGCGTGGCATATTCGCAGCCATATTTCTCGCGGCACTCTATACAGGTATGGGAGCATATTCCATTCTTGTAGACTTGAATGGGCTTTACTGACCGAAATGGTAGGCTCGCAAGTTATCCTATACTTCACTGGTGGTTCACTCGGCTTCATTGAGGAAGACCTTAAACTATCAAGAGGTTCAGCATGGCTTCCAACTGCGAACATCCTGGCCATTGCCGCAGTATGCCCGTATGCTGGATATCTGCAGGATCTTTTCGGGAAACGATACATTGCCCTAATCGGTTCACTGTGCATTTGTATCGGAACCGTCTTGATGGCCACTACCCACTCCTTTGCCCAGGCTCTTGCGGGAATGGCAATTTCTGGTGTCGGCGCTGCCATTGGTGAATTGACTGGCTTAGCTGGGTATGATGCCCCGTTGTGGGCGTAAATGACCCAATGTTAACCAAATTTAGGCTTGCTGAAGTCGTCCCAGTCAAGTATCGTGGATACTCACTTGCCCTTGTCACCGCATTCGTCATTCCCTTCTGTCCATATTTAATGTATGTCGAGCTATGGTCCCATAATAGCAGTGTCGGCTGGAGATGGGGCCCATGGTGTGCGCTGTAAGTTCTACTTTTCTTCGTGCTATACGTCGCACTGACCTCTTTAGGACCTACAACGGCATCACTGGTCTTGGCCTATTTTTCACATACTTCCCGCATAATCACACACGTGCTGAAGGTTTTTCTCATCGTGCCATTCTCAAGAGAATCGACTACGTCGGTGGTGTTCTGTCGATTACTGGCCTTACCCTCTTGTATGCTCACCTCTCACTTTCTACTCTAACCCGTCTTGCTAATACGTCACAGCCTTGTAGCCCTTCAATCAGGCGGTTACACACACCCCTGGAAGAGCGCCTACGTCCTATGTACTCTCCTAATTGGTCTTGCTCTCATCGGCGTCTGGGTGAGCTATGAATGGAAAGGTGCCCGCCATCCAATGGTTCCCGGAGAGCTTTTCAAAGGCCAGCGCATCGTTGGACTCGCCTATGTCATCGCATTCGCCGCAGGAATGAACTTTTTTTCTATCTTGAACTTCTTCCCCATAACCTTTTCCTCTGTCTATGACCCCACCCCAGTTCAAATTGGTCTCAAAGGTCTTCCTCCTGCTTTTGCAACCACATTCGGCGCTATTGGATTCAACGCCGCACTCTCCACCTTCCCCAGTCGTAGCCGCGAGATTCTTCTCGTTGCTCTATTTATCATGACTGCTTTTGGTGGCTCGCTCGCAGCTAGTACTCCTGACAACCCGAAGCTTACAGTCGCACTTGGCACGCTCGCAGCCTTTGGCGTCGGCGGCGTACTCGTTCCCGCCGCTACTGTAGCCATGATCGTAACTCCCGACGCGCTCATAACTACCGCAGCCGCACTATCACTTTCCATCCGAACCGTCGGTGGCTCCATCGGCTATTCTATTTACTACAACATCTTCGCCACCAAGCTCGGGCAAAAGCTCCCCGTATACGTCGCCGAATATGCCATTGAAGCTGGGCTACCCGTTTCATCTGCTAAGCTCTTCGTCGGCACTTTTTTGACAGAACCGGAAAAGCTTGCAGCAATTGAAGGCGTGACGCCGGCGGTGGTTGCGGCAGCTACGAAAGGGACGCAATGGGCGTATAGTCAGAGTTTGAAATATGTTTGGTTTACGAGTATTGCGTTTGGGGCTATGGCGATTGTTTGTTGTATTTTGCTGCCGAGTACGAAGAAGTATCAGACCAATCGTGTGGCGGTGCAGATGTGAGGGGTTTATTTGGCTAGGCGGGACAAGGGACAGGTCATATTGTGCACAACCTTTCTCTGTGGTCATGAGAGGATCTTGGTTGAATGTTTAGGCTAGGCCGGGACAGACTGATAACGACGAAGGATGGAAGCAGCCAGAGTATATCGCGGAATCAACGCTTGTTTCTTGTTCAGCCTCAGTTGCGTGTGAGTAACCAGGTGAGCTGTCCCTGTTTTCGGCCATCGCACATGACTCAGTAGCGGCTCCAACTCTCGAATGTTCAGCCTTGCACCTCTTCTTAACCTTCGTCTCTTCCGAGGTCACCACACATCCTCTCGGGTATCTTCCGCACCTACTCAACCAATCATGAAAGATGATAATTATCTAACGACCACATCGAGAATCCTGCGCTCGGACCCTGGCAAGTTGCCATCAATCTTCAGGCCCCCAGCCCCCCGGTTTCTCATTTGATGCCCTTATAGTGTCCTGCACAACCTGAGCCCACTCTAACCATTTCCGGCGATACTGAACGAGCTCAGGTGGCCAATGATGAGGGCGGATAAACCAGGAGCGTCGGAATTAGTGCACTACTTTCTTCTGATTCGTGTTTCCTCCACATTAGCAACACACAGTGTGTGTGACGTAAGCCGACCCTGTGGCTTCTTCTCGACATGAAATCTAGAAACCGACCACCATTTCAACACCATTTTTATACCAATCTAGCCTCGTTTGCGCGAAAAGGGATTGTGCCTTCGACGGTGATGTTGCAGCATCCGACATCAACTCTCCCAAATAAGAGCGAGTACGGGCCAATGATCGTGCGCGGGATGCATGCAGGAAGATGCATAAGTCTCTGTCTGTCCATGCCAGACCAGCCTCCCTAGCGACGTGCGGCTGCTTAAGAGAAACACGTCCCCAGCATCCACTCCGGGTCATCCCCGCGTTTCACACCCACTAAACGGCACCATGGAAGATCGAAACCTCGACAGACGCCTACCTGAGCTTAGCGATAGGCTCATCGTGCTACGTGACCGGAAATGCCCAGCATCGGGAGAGTTCCTGTACATGGGAAGAGAGATCAGAAGCTTCAAGGCGTCTTACCTAATTCTACGGCCATACACACACAGTTCATCTCGGTTCATATCGGCTGATGGAAGAGATCTTGTCCGAAACATTTATGATGGAATTCAAACTGTTTTTTATGAGCTCGAGAAGCGAATTCGCACTCTTGAGCAGCAGTTTAGAAAGCGCTCCCGCAAGTCTCATCAATCCGTTAACCCTATCAAGGTGCTTTTCGGTAGTTCCGGCAATGAGCGCGATAAGCAGTACCAGAAATTCTTTGAGAGGAATGATTTTGTATTGCAACGATGCCAGATTCGATGTGGAGACATGCTTCTGAAATTAGTTTTGGCAGTACTTGTGTGAGTATTATAACATTGCAGTTTGATATTCGCAACTCGCTCATGCACCAAAAGGTACGCACAGAACACCCCTATTTCACAAGCTAGGGCAAACTTTCAAGATGAAGAAGATCTCGTGGACGGCATTGACAGAGCATTCGACTATCTTGACGAAAAAGAGAGGAGGGAGAGACGCCGCGGCAGACCTCTACCAATTGAAGCATCAAGGTGGTGGGATGGCCTTCCTCCTCAGGCAGCAGGGTTGCAAATTGGTCCGCTTGAACAGTTAGCCCAAATATGGGTGAATGGCGAAAGTCGAAATCCAAGTAATCCCGCCCCTCCAAATAATCCGACGTCTTCTACACAAAGGTTTATTCCACCGGTGGAATTAGGAGCTGACACTTACCAACGAGGCCACGGTACAAGTCGATCCGGTGTACACAATCTACGATTGGGGACGAACATCAACCAGCCAGCAGGAACTCACCAGCAAGTAGACGGTAGCATTGCGCAGCTAAGGAGGGAAAACGCGGAGCTTCGGAGGATGCTCGATGAACTTAACGAGCAAGTCCGGACGCTCAATTTTCTCTTAAACAACGGAGGAATCACTCATGACAGGGTATCAGGTCAATACGAGGAGGTAGACAGAACCAATACTCACCCACGGCGCCCACATGAAGGCGTAACTCGAGATCGTGATACAGTAACCCGGGAACGTAACTTGTCTCATCAGAGCGACCCAGCTCCACGCCCAGTTGGAGTAAGAGCCGAACCATCCAGACATCAACCCCCTCCCCCCGCAATAGAAAACCAAGGCCGCCGCCGTCACCATTCATCCTCATCTTCGAACGCGACACAACGACCAAATGGTTCTAGCACAAATCCAGGCGAGGGCATTTACAGGGATCCCAATTATGAAGCCATGTTGGCGGGAGGGCCTCCTCCCATTCATTATAACACAAGACCTTACCGAACTAACTACGATGACCGTTCACGTCATGGCCAAGGCTGAAGTATAAACAATGCGGAATACACCGTCCTTTGCCTGGTCTTCGGCTTACGGTTGGACTTGATACCCTAGCCGAGTTATAAAAAATGGCGTGGGTCTGAAACCCGAGCAGGAATGCTTTGAGGACAGCCCGGAGGAGAAATGTTCAATACCTCCAGATTGGTACTTGTGGGTTTGTTGAGCATTCTGAAGCATCATCAGCAGGGTTTAATTGCTTTATCAACGAGTCGCTCAATCAGTGGCCGCTGTAACCTCGCCGCCGCTATGCCACCCCACGTTAATGGTTGCACGACCCCTCATGTGTCTCGCCTCACTTTTGTCGCCAATCACGGACTCCTTGGAATATCGTGTCCTGTTGCGGGTTGTCGACGGGTCAAAATTTGGGAATGGGTAGATAAAGGACGACAAAGCGTAATGTTCCGTTAACAAAGGCAAGAAGAGGGAAGTGGAGGACGACCTAAATAAATATCGTGAGATCCTTGAAGCGGAGCGAAGCAACCGGTGAGGACCGGTCAAGGTGGGGCCATCTATCTCATCCTGATTTGTTCGCAAAAGCGTCCCGCTGATTGGCCGCCTTAGCCTCCTGCTGGGCTGAGCCGTTATCGTCTGCACCAACCTGCAACATCATCAAGGCATCAACCCAGGCAGCCATTCAGCGACTCGACGACAGGGAATCGGCCCCCAGATTTCGATTCTCCTTGGTGGTGCTCAAAGCCAGGCAGCCGTGGTGGAATGAGAATACGAGACGACGCCAACGCTACTGTGCGTATGTATATATAGCCCCTCCATTCCCAACCCTCCAGATCCAAGTCCTTCAGGACCGCATCGGGGGAAAGACCTCCAACTGAATCATCATCATGACTTCGTTTGTGCCTCCAATTATCTCTCCTGTCCTGAAAGAAGCAGCCGAGCTTAAAATTGAGGAGCTCAACCGTGTGAAAACGTCCTTTAAGAGCCGTTATTATGCCAACCCTAACATTCTCGCCGCTGGGCCGGATACGCTCAAGCGAGTAGACGCTCTCCTCGAAGAGATCAAAAAGCTCGACCCATATCTTGAGAACGACGACGATCTTGCAAGGCTAGCCCGCTACGTCGAGCAGGGAAAGAACGACCGCTCCATTTCACAAGCCAAGCTTCAGAAGCTTGAGAAGCAGCTGTTGGATAAGTTGGCCATTCATGCTCACCGGCTCGATGTCTCGTCTCTGCACGTCGATCTACTGAGAGAAGCCATGTACCCGAACGACTCCCCTGAAGCAGTCTCCGCAAAGTTGGAGAAGGCCACAATGGAAGATGAATTCGAATTCCTCGAGGAGGGCGAGCTCGAAACGGCTTTCGAGAAATTTGAGAAGAATACGTTCGCATCAAAGCAGGTCGATGTCGAAGCTCTCGAGAAGTATCTGTCCGGCCTGTTCCAAGATAACGGAGGTAATCAAGCCCTCGAAAGACTCCGTGAGGACATTGGAGACTATGGAGACGATGTTATGAACGGACCAGACGAACTAGACGATGAGACGCTCGAGTGGTGCATTAACGATTTAATTCATAATGGCTTACTCAGCGATGAGAGGAGGAAAACTCTTCAAGGCTACTTACAGTCACCTATAGTTCTTCGTGAACTAAAAAGCACTCTCAACGCGAAATCGATCCGGCATTGGACATGGCGGAACGTAGACAAAGGATTACCAGTCACTGCTCGCAAGAATTCGGAAGGAAATTACTGCATCACTGTGGAAGAGGAGATCATCGATATGCTCTTTCTCCATACTCTTGCAATTGGGTGGAGCTGCAAGCTCAGGGGCTCTCTTAAAGATTTGGTCTCAAATCCCTGTGTCTGGGTTCGCAGCATTGGGCCATTACCTAGTGAGATGAACAAACGCGAATATTATCTGCTCCCAACCAAGGTGCCTAAGAGGGCGCCAGCGCCGAGGCCATCTGTTTGTACAGTGTGCCATCCTCCACCCCCACCTCCTGGTCCTCCCCCACCACCGATGAACTATGGACCACCTCCGCAAATTATTTGCCCTCCGCCCCCGCCGCCTCCTTTCCTGAAAGCAAAGAAGAAAAAGAAGAATAGCAGCTATCCCCCCCCGCCGCCCTTCCCTATGTACGGCCAAATCCTTAATGAGGAACGATACAGGAACTTTTCGAAACATTTCTTCCTTACTCGTCTCCCCGACCGCGATGGGAGTACGCTAGGTGTCACCCCTGTTCAAGAGACTCAGTCGGAATTGATCAAGCACTTGGCAACCGAACTCAAAGTACGCGAAGCACTTTATGGCGACGTAAACATCTTCTCGACAAACTTTGAATCTTTTGGCTCGTCTCTGCCGCACCAGACGATCCTCGCCCTCCTGAAGTTCATTGGCGTGCCAAAGCTCTGGCTTGAAGTCTTCACTCGTTTCCTTGAGGCGCCCTTGAACATGGGTCCCGTAGTCCGAGGGACTTCAGACCAGATATTGACCCGCACTTGCGGCGTACCTGTCTCCCACGGCATGGAGCTGTTCTTCGGTGAACTCACTCTCTTCTTCCTTGACTTTGCCATCCACCAAAAAACTGGTGCATACCTGTATCGTCTTCGTGACAGATGCTATTTCGTTGGCAAGTCTGAGCAATGCAAAATGGCTGAAGAGGCCTTCTTCAAATTTGAAACTGTCACGGGACTGAGGTCGGGTCCGAGTGGCTTGATGTACGGCGCCAAGGTTGGCTTCCTTGATTTCCCTCCGGTCAATCATGCCCCTGTCACCATCAACATTGATAATCACAAAGTTGAGGCATATGCTCGTCGGGTCAAGAAGCAATTGACAGCCTGCACCACTGTCGTTGATTGGATTCGTACTTGGAACAGCACTATTGGTACTTATGCAGATGACAAGTTTGGTCCTCTTGCGAACGTCTTTGGAAAACATCATCTTGATGCCGTTATGGGAGCATATAATCGCATCCATGAGATAATCTTCGAAAGAAGCAACCTCACCGATCATGTCAAACAACTCCTTTCTAGACATATCCGCCCAACTCTCCAAGACCCACCGTTCGCTCTCGAACCGCTCATTTTCCTGCCTACAGCCTATGGCGGTCTCGGCGTCAAGAACCCATACATCACATTGAACCTCGCAAAGTCTATTGCGGAGAACCCAGGGGAGGGACTCAACGAATACATCAAATCAGAGGATGAATACTACAACAAGGCCAAGGAGACGTTTACTGGCCTGAAGGCTGATGCACGCGACCGCAAACTGAATGTCATCTTTGGTGATGATAAAGAGCGCATAGCTTTTTGCTTGGGCGACAGGGACCCCTCTGTCTTCATGTCTAAAGATGAGCTCACTGCCCATCGGGAGGATTTTCCTTATCCTACCCTCCCGCACCACACTTTCCCCTCTCCGGTCCCCTTCACCTACACGCCAACACCTGCGATTACTCCAGTGTACAACTCGCTTCTAGATGAGCCAAGAGATGAAATCAACCCAAGTGAGCGGATTGATGATGAGACTAGAAGACTGAGCGGAAGAGACGGCATGAAGAATTGGTGGAGGATGTGTGGGGAGGACAGGTGGGTGGTGGAGCTGTATGGGGAGGAGTGTTTTGAAAGGTATGGTGGTTTGGAGCTCTGGCATGGAGATTATGTGCCATTAGAGGTGGTGAAGATGGTGCGGGGAGAAGATGGAGATGTGGATGATGATGGGAGTACGAGTTCTTATAGTCTCCCCTGAAGCGGATGAGAATGGCTTGAGGGCTTTAGCTGGCAAGCTAGTTGACTAGCACTTCCGTTTTCTCCTTTCACTTCCTTTGGTAACGTTTCTTTGTTAATTTGGAATACGTTATTGCACTCTCATTTCTCTCCTATCGTCAAGAAGAATGTTGTCACGATCATTATGAAGCTACGGTTTTTTAATTAAACAGTATTCTATCTCAAATTTGTGCCTACTGAGGTCATTCCTGCTCACACGTTTTGGCTGCTGATACTTCCTACCTACTACTTCAACCTTTGTAATTGCATGACTGAGGCCACACTCTCTCTTATTTACTCGCACTCAGAGTGCTACCGTCATTCCTTGACCTTTCTTCAGCAAAAATTTCTCAAGATAATGCCCTTCCCGCACCTCTAATCGGACTGAAACACAGCGTCCACCGGTAGGCTCCAAACTACGCTAATATTACCCTTATATTCCATCCAAATAATCCCATACACGCTTAATATAATGCCCTCCGATTCGAGTCGTGGCCTGTATTTCTTCGGCTGGCAAACCTGTGACTTTGAACCTCTTCGGAATATAAACTTTCTCCGTGACTTCTGTAGCTGTAGAGCTAGACTCTCTTATTACTAGAGATACTAGTGATCAAAACGAGAACAGTGCGAAATTGTGAGTAAATACTGAATAGAACGTGAATATAATGGGATAGAGTGGTATTCCGGAATGCTGCTCTCGACTTGGTACTGATGGATGCTTCGAGACTAAATGGAATTAAAACGACAAATTAGGACACCGCCTCCGGAAATTAACCAAGACCAGCTTCCTTGAGTAGACTTGTTACACGTCTATTCGTGGGGAGAATAAGATATGTTCAGGGGCTGGCGCTGGCTGGAAAGAAAGCATTCGAATGAAAATCCTTGTTGGAACCTCCCTTCTTCGACCATCGAGAATTCCGGTGACTACACTCGAGCTCTTTTTTCGCCTTTGAGAAAGCCTGACGCGTGAGAGACAGAACATTGGAAGCTCGTTTTTGCTTAGGAAAGGGGATGGACATTCTGCAAGAAGGCACTCGGAGCAACACCTAGTATTCAATTGACGTCTTCTCAGAAGTTCAATAAAGGTTGATAGTAAATTTGCATGGTTCATATTTCGAGGCTTTGGATCAGGCTGGATTAAAAAAAAAAAGTGTCGAACAACTTGAAGCATGCCTTGGATACCTCTTCCTCTTGTTCTAGATCTGGGCACTGATATCTATATTGAGAAAGGAATAGAATCCAGGAAACAGCAGTTAATAGTCTGGAAATGAGAATTCCCGTGACTGCAACATGGAGCAACTACTGAGTATTGAATTGATGCCATTTAGTAGACGCAATAAAAGGCAGATTGTCCACGCCTATGATTTGGATTTGGACGCCTTGGATCTTTCTAGATGCAATACAAGCGTTGAGCATTTCGACTTGTGCCCTGGGCTCCCTTTCTCACTGTTCTAGACTTCTGTTTCCTTGGAATTTCACGTCTGAACTAGGACCGGAATAAATTTTTTGAAATGGCCCCCCAATGGCCTAAGATTGATCTCTCGTGGCAGCTTGCAACAATGTGACACCCAATTAGACCAACGAATTTGTAGACGATGCGGATGAATGAAAACTAGAACCCGCCAGTCATGACTCGGGATTGGAGGCTTTGGATCTCTCCAGGGGAAATAAAGGCTTGAAAATTTCACAGATACCTTGGATTTCCACTCCCCTGGTTGTTCGAGGCTGGATCAGGACCGAATATAATTCAAGTAATCCCGCCTATGTCTAAGATTGAAATTCCTGGGCATCGCCTCAGCACCGCAGTATCCCACCCGCTGCGGACTAGGAGTAACATGATCTTCCTTTAAAAATCATGGTCTGCGGTAGATGAGTCTAAATTCTCTCAGTGTCCTATGCCCCTCTTCCTCTAGTTCCAAACAGGCTTCACTGCGAACGCTACGTCTGAGTACCGACGGGAATAAATCATTCGAAGAGGAAGACTATGGTCTGGGATTTTGTTGATTGATTCGCCTCAGCGACATTTATACTGCACGGAGGGTTTGATTACGTCCTGGACCCCGGTTGCTCCAGGCGTCTTCCCCCCGCAAAGCTGTGTCAACCCACTGTCAACGAGAACAAACACGTCAAGCAGGCCGAACATGGCTCTCGATTCTAGAGTCTGGGTTCAATGACGGGCTGAAAGCATTGCTTTCAAAAAAGAGTGGCAATGGAATGACTCGAGAGATTCCGGGTGTGCTATCGCTCTGGGAGGAATATTCTTGCTTGTTCTCCGTCGAGGCCGTATATCGGATCTAATCTAAGGATACTAGCAAGAGCGTAGAGTGCTTGTGCTTATGGACACACTCGGGCATCGGGACTTGGCGCCATCTGTATACTATTGATATCGGAAGTCGGATGTCGGAGATGGAATTTCGGTGTTCGCTGTCAACAAAGGCAGTGGATTAGCTTAAGTCTCAGCACTTTCAAAGATTATACAGTACGGAGTAGCTCGGCAATTACTTAATATGACGCATCCTGGCAGATCGAGTCATGTATATCTCAGTGCCCACTCTTATCAGAATGGTAACTTCACGTGACCGAATCACATGATAATGCAACGTGATGAAATATCTGGCCGCCCTCCGCACTTCGTCTCCATCATCTCACGCAATCGCTACTACTCAAAAATCCACGTCAAACCCATCAAAGCTCCCGTCAGTGGAAACAAGCACCTCTCCAAATGCAACCACTTCCACCTCATCATCAAATCCCTCGCCATTTCCCAATTTCCTACTCTCGCTTGCTGTCGGAGTCTACTGACACATTTCTATTGGATTCAACGCCGTTGAAGACGATGGCGGCTGCGGTCGGAACTAGAGCTGGTGCTGGGACAGGTGTGGGGACCAAAGTTGCCTCAGTCGCTACTTCGGCTTGGGCCAGAGTTGGTTTAGATGCAGGTGCAACACCACGCTTGGGTGCTTGTTCATCCGGTGCAGAGAAAAAGCGATCGAGGAGCAGTCGTGGGTATCGGCGGAACTTGATGCCACCCACCATTCCAATGATCACGCCGTCCGGAAGGATGTACGCATCACCCAAGTAAATAGCAGGGTCTTCTGCAGCGGGTATCATCTTAATAGAAGCGGTACTTGTTTCCAGCAACGAGTGGGCGGGCAAAACGCATTGAGCTCCAACCAGGCGTGACGCAGAAGTTCGTTTTAGTATCGACCGTGCCGGATACATCTATAATGAAACCGGCGAGATGTGCGACGCTGTCAATAAATTAGGGTGTGATAGTCCAAGTACCTCCTTTTTCCGTCGTCAGCTTCACATCGGCAAAGGCCTCCAATTCGTGAAGAACAGCGGATTGCATGCCACGATATTTGCCAGCATAATCGACAAGACTGTTGGCAAAGAGACGATACGCCATGTTGCGAGAGAATCGATCAGCAACTCCTTCAGCGAGGCGTTGGATGGCCTCGATACGGCTCTGGACGAGATGAGTGATGAGAACCCAGGATGCGAGCCATTCTGATGTGTCGCCATAGTACAGGTTGGCGCTTGCGAAAGGATCGTCAATGGTACCATTGGGTTAGATGCTATGCCACCGGAGATGAACAAGGCCTGAGTGAATATCCGGGGTCGCAGCAGAAACTTGGATTACCTGAGGCGTTTTCGTATTATCTTTCGCGACGATGCCTTTGAGAACTTCCAAGTTGGCTACGTTCATGGCTACGTCTTTGACATTTGGCATGAGCTTCTTGTAGAGGTATTCCCCCAAGGTAAATGCGATGTCCGCATGAATTGACCGCCCAAAATGTAAGTCTAACTTTGCGGTAGACGTGTTGGTTAAGGTAACTTACCGAGGTGATAACACCACATCCATTCATTTTGTGCCCATGGGCCGCAGCGAGGAAGTCTGGTTGTATCAAATCCCCTTGCATGACTACTTTCCCTGCCAGTCCTTGGAATGTTTCTTCTACAATCTGCTGAACCGTTGAGGTTCTCAGACTGGAGTGCGAAGCAGGCACAAGTGCTTTTTGTGTTAGCCCCTTTTCGGCGTCGTAGAAATCGTCGCCTTTCGTGAGAGCCTAGTCTCCCTAGTACTAAAGCCAGTAGTTTTGTTCATTCCAACATAAGTAGGCAGGCCCAGTAGTCGAAGCTCCCCCTCAAAAGGTCGGTGGAATTCACTCCAGCCTAGCTGCACCCCTGCGCAGTGCAAGGCTCCAAGACTTTGCGCTATCGTGACCCAATTATTTTTTCCCCGGCGAATCGATGGGATGGAGATGTTGACAGACGGCAGAGTGGCCTTAACGAAACCCATGCAGACGGGATGAGGCCCAATTTCGACCCAAGTAGTTGCATCATCGATAGTTCCGATTCGCTGTGCTATCTCCAGCGCTGCAAGGAAATTAACTGGTTCCCGCGTGGCACGTCTCAAGTAGCTCGCGTTTACCGTTTTGTCGTCAAAGATGACTTTGCTTAGCAGCGGTGTTATGACGGGCATATTCGGGGCATGGAAGTGAACACCAGACTTTGCAACATCCTCGAAGTCGTCAAGGATTGGATCTGTTTGTGACGAGTGGAATGCAAAAGGTATATCCAAGCTAAAGCATTCGTAACCATCCGCTTGGAGAGGTTCCACCAGTGCATCGATTTGCTCCACGGTCCCACTGAGCACCGTTTCCTTTGGCCCATTGATGCACGCGACTTCGTATGGCCTTTCCCCAGCATTTTGGTCGGTTTCATTAAGTGAGGCCCTCACAGCCATCATCTTGTGGCTCCCAATCTTGCAGTTCTCTTCGAGCATCTTAGCTCTTTGTCCTACGAGGAAAATGGCATCGCTGGCTGAAAGCATGCCCGCAACATGCAAGGCAGTATACTCTCCAAGGCTGTGTCCGATTACAACATTTGGCTTGACGCCCAAAGAAGTCCAGTACTTAGTAAGCGCAATTTCAACACAGACAAGAGCAAGTTGGGTGACGCTGGTGAATGTGCATGCTCTTTCAGATGGCTTCCGTCAATTGCTGGAACGATGGTGGGAAACCCTTGACCTTGAGCGAGAGAATCTAAGTGAAGGATCTGCGATCAGAAGTAAGGCGAATTGTGATACAACTCTAAGTTGCTTGACTTGTAAGACGATCCCTGGTCTATGAAAGCGAACGCGACTGAAGGTGGTCTAGCGGTAGGAATTGGCTTGTGAGAATTGACTGAGTGGAGGTCTGAAGTGAGCTGCTTTGTTATTTGGGTCACTTCAGAAGCTGCTACTGCCACTCGATGATTGTGGTGATGGCGACGTGCCGTGGTCGAGTAGAAGAGGTTTGACAGTGAAATATCCGAATTAGCATCCAAATAACCAATCATATGCTCTAAGTGGCCCTTCAACTATATCTTACTCTTAGCGGAGACTGCAATAACATGGGTGGTGCGAGGGTCAATTTGGTTGACGTCCCGAATTGGCCCTTCTTGAATCGCAATCGATGTGTTCCCACCCGCTGCGCTGAGATTGTTCACAAAAGCAATTCGCTTTCTGCCAGAAACACGAGGCCAATGTTGTTTCTCGTATGGAATGCGAAGGTTGCGCTTGTTTAGATCCTTGGGAAACTCTGGATTGATGCTGTTCCTAATGCCGACATGAGGCGGAATGAGGCTTTTCTGGAACACGAGGAGAACCTTGAGCAATGCCGTCACCCCAGTTACAGTCCCTCCATGACCAACATTCGCTTTGACTGTCCCAATGTAAAGCGGATACTTTTGACTACGACGCCTCACGGCAGGTGCGAAGACATCACTGACGGACTGCAACTCCTCGTGGTGGCCAGCCTGCGTGCCAGTCCCATACATTTCCACGAAGCTGACATCGAGCGGATCTACTCCCGCATAACTCAAGACTTTCCTTTCTAGGTAAGATTGAGCACCAGCATGCGGATGTGCAATAGAGATCGCGTCTGGTGAATGGTTTGTTCTAGCTTCGAGGATTATACTAAGAATATTATTATTATCGGCTTCAGCATCTTTGAGGCGCTTCATCACGATAGACCCAATTCCGTCGGCGCGACAGTATCTATCGGCTTCGCAATCCCAAGTCTTACATTCGCTAGGGGTCTTGGAGAGGAAGTGGCTATGGCTGAGACCGTTGAAAGCATCAGAATTCGTGAGGACATTCATTCCTCCCGCCACCACCGTGTCACAGGCGCCGTTCCAGAGGGAAGTGAAGGCAGCTTGTATCGTGGCTAGGCTAGACGAGCATGCCGTATCGATGCTGAAGCTTGGCCCAGAGAATTTGAAGAAATAGTTGATGCGTCCTGGGCCGAGCGCACGAGATCCACCTGGATTAAAGTAGGTGCTACTCTCCTAAGTGGTATTGACTTCTCGGCAGTCATCGCTAGCTTAACTATAGAACGTCCTAATGCGATGGAGATTCGTAGCTGCGGTCTGGTTGGCAACGCAACCTGCTCTCTCAAGTGCTTCATACGCCGTCACCAAGGCAATTCTTTGCATTGGATCAGTCTGTTGCGCCTCACGAGGGGACATGTTAAAAAATGGTGCGTCGAATAAGCCAGGTTCGTCGATAAAGCAGCCGTATGGTGTGTGGTTAGCATTCACCCTTTTTCCTGTAGGATCAAAATGGGACTCGACGTCGAATCGGTCAGCTGGTATCTTTCAATGCACATCCAGCTCTTGCTCCAGGAGGTCCCAGAATTTCTCCGTGTCTTTCCCTCCTCCGGGCATCCGACATGACATTCCCACGATTACAATTTTGGGCTGCGCAAAGCCTCTCGGCCCCCACCCATCGTTGTTCTTATCAGAGATCCATGGAACTAGCTCCTGTGTCCTGGCCTCTAACCCTGGGAGTTCCACTTGGAAGAAAGAGATAAGATCATGGACTGGAAGAGAGATTCTGAAGACAAGCACTTCGCATTCGGAGGCTGCAATCTCGCTGACTCGTTGAACCACGCCCTGCACCACGCCGTTCCATTCAATCTTTGGGGTCAATATTTCTGAAATGATGGCCTCGAAAATTCCCCTCACGTTATTAACTAAGAAAGGCCTCCCGGTACTCGTTGAGAAAATTGGTATCCGTGGAGACAGCTCAGAGTTCAACGCTTCCGTTGAGCTCGTCTGGACAATGGTTTGAACGTTTTCATCATTGTAGATGTGCTTTGCGTGGCATAAGCCTCCATACACAGGCAAGGATACGTGTTTGCGATCCCGAAAGAAATCTGAATGGAGAAAGATGCTCTTGAGTCTTAAAGGAGGCCCAATAGTCAATCCAGAAGCTCTGAAGGCAAAGGCAAAACATTTCCGAGATAGAAGATCCCCTTCCTATCGGCCACTTAGCGGGCACCGAGACAAAAGCAACTCCTGACCGAGCATCGTATCAGTTGCTCGTATTATATTCCATATAGGAACCCGACGTTCCCGCATCGGCGCCACGTGGCGCCACGTGAAGGGAGCCATACGTATGTCCTGAAGTCTCAAGACAGGGTGACCCAATATCGGAGGGATGCGTTCCAAGATCTCAGAGGCTAATAGAATAGAGACTACCCATTATTCTTATAAAAAGTTAAGGCCGCACAGAAAAGGTCATGCTAGACAATCGTTTAGTTAATTCACTTGAAATCATGTTTACCAATAATTTAGCGCTCAGAAGCTGGTTGGCGACTATACTCGCCATGGTGGTAGCGGTTCAGCAACTGAGGGGTACCTACGACTACGTAATTGTAGGTGCAGGATCAGCAGGCTTTGTGCTTGCCAAAACGCTTTCCCAGAATGCTAGCTTTAAGAATCGCTGTTCTTGAAGCTGGGCCCGACCCCATCAATTCAACATTAGTTAACAGTGAGTTATAATTCTTTCATGCGCGAAGGAAATGCGCTTAGTTGACTTTAACCAAGCTCCCGCCTACTACCCGTTGATCTCCGAGTACTTTCGGAATTTCGCCTCGCGGCCTGATCCCAAATTGGGGGGTCATGCCCCAAAATTGACAGGGACGCGCCTTCGGGGGTGGAAGCGTTGTCAATGGCATGGCCTACTGCCGTGGTGCGGCCTCAGTCTTTGATGAATGGGCGAAAGTGTCAGGCAATTCAGGGTTGGCTTGGAAGTCTCTACTTGAGGATTTCAAGGCAGCTAGCCACTACGATTTCCAGCAGACTGACTATGAGCAATTTGTTAATACCACTACCTATGGCGATGGGCCATTGGAAGTCAGCCGCACGAGTGGTCTGACTGGTTTCGACGCTCCCTTTGCTAGTGCGCTCAAATCGGGACTCGGGGTGCACGAAGTCGACTTGACTGATGGCATAGGAACTGGGCTTGATTTGGGTGTTGCAGTCATTCATGCTGGAGAAAGAACAAGGTAATATGCTCGGAATTCCTCTGGCTCGCTTACGGAGAATCGACCGAATGTGCAGATGATTCCCAATGCCTGGGTCACGAAGATCGGATTTTCCGGAAAGACTTCTAAAAATGTCACCTATACCAACACTATCAGCAACGCAAAGACGACTATTGCAGCAAAAGAAATTATTGTCAATGCAGGTGCCATAAATAGCCCCAAGTTGCCCATGCTTTCCGGTGTGGGCCAGAAGGCACGATTGTCAGAACTAAACATTCCACTCGTCGCGGATATCCCTTCAATCGGAACCAATCTGTACGATCACACTTTTCCGATTGTGGAGCTTGAAGTCTCCAGCGATATTAAAACAGGTTGGCAATGGGAATTCAACGCCACAGGGAAGAGTATATCAGAGCAGCAATACGTGGTGAATCAATCCGATCCCTCGGTTGGAACAACGGATTTGTATACGCTGCATTCCGCGTACCAGATTCTGTATTTGATGGAATCAACGGCACGCATTACACGTCGCTCCCTACTGATCGGCCTCATATCTTAATGAAATACAGCACGGTTCCGTTAATGTCTACTCCAAACGTCAGCCTCGTAACCGCATGGGCTAGCCTTGTGCAGGCAGAAGCTTCTGGCTATGTTACTCTCAATTCGTCGGATTTTCGCGACGATCCGTTCATTTACTCTAACTACTACGGCTCTCCGGCAGACAAGAAAGCTGTTGTGTGGGGATATAAGAAGCTCCGTGAGATCATGGGCTCCGAAGAGCTCAAGTCTTTTGTTTTGAAAAGAGGCATACCCAGGCAAGAATGTGACGACAGATGAAGATGTTTGGGGACCCATTCGGAAGGCTCGTATTCTTTCCATCACCCTCTGGGTACCGTGGCTTTAGGCAAAGCTCTTGATAGCAACTGGGGACTCAGGGGACTAAAAAGCATTCGGCTGGTGGATGTCAGCACCTTTCCTAGTCCTCCTTCGTGCCATCCATTGGCGGACGTGTATGCTGTTGCGCATAGAGCAGCGAAGGACATTCGTCGTGCGGATAAGTGGCTTCCCGTGCTAAGATGTACACTTCATATTCGTTTGGATAAATAGCGTTACTTGTAGTTAAAGTTGATAGGAAGATGAGATTTACATTAGGAGAATCTTTCTGTGCCCTTTTACTTTTGGTGAGAACCCTATAAAACTCGCAGGTGGACTAGCAGACTGGAAGGAAGATATCATATATGGTCATATACCCTTGAGTAGCATTATTCATCCCCGAACTCTACCACCCTGTCTGCGAATCTAAGCCTTCCAAGCTGCAGTGAGTTCTCCCGGGTGAGGTTTTATAGCAGCCTGAGGTGCAACATAGTCGAAATAACCCATACCGGCGAGGAAAGTAGCGTCTTGAGGCCCTTGAGGGGCATATCCAGCCATATTGATGAAGTTGTGGGGGAAACCGAGGTCGAATTCGTAGCCCTTCTCGATCTCTGTGATATCCTCTGGAGTGAGTTGGAGGCTCAGTGCGTCAACATTGGCTTGGAGCTGCTCAATCTTGCTGCCACCCACCATTGGGAACATATATGGAGCCTGGCGCATAATTTAGCAAGGGAGAAACAATTACATCTAGAACATGCGTGGCTTACTTTCTGCAGCACGTATGCAAGTGCGACAGCGGTGATAGGGACGTTGTGGCGCTTCGCAACGGTGTCCACCACTACAGAGACCTTTTGCTCGCGACCGGTCATGAAGTTGGGGGTTTGACGGCCCCCTTGCTTAGCTGCTGCATCAGGAGACCGTATGTAACCTGGATAATATAAGTAATCAGTTTGAAACAAGCAGAATGAAGGACGGACATACCACTGCCAAGAACACCCCAAGGATGAAGTGCCATTCCTTCGTCACGACACATGGGAATGGCATCGCGTTCTAAGTCGCGCACAAGCGCAGAATACCGGCCTTGGTAGACAGAGAACTGACGAAGACCATGCTCGCGAGCATAGGCGTTTGCCTTCACGACTACCCAGGCAGGCGTGTCACTGATACCAAGGTACAAGACTTTACCCTGCTGAATCAAGGTGTTGAGGGATTGCATCAACTCGGGAATGCCAGTAGCAAAGTCCCAGGCATGAACGTAGTACAAATCGATGTAGTTGGTCTGAAGGCTCTTCAGGCTAGCTTCGATAGCCAAGTGCATGCTCTTGGTACCGGTTCCTCCAAAGTTGCTCTGCTGGATTGGCTGGCCGGCTTTGTTGCTCAAGGTGTACTTGGTAGAAACCACTATCTCAGCGCGACATCCGGTCATCTGCATCCATTCGCCAATCCACTGCTCACTCTGGCCGCCCTGGTAGACGTTGGCAGTATCAATGAAGTTTCCTCCTAGGCTGTAGTAGGCATCAAGAAGCTTGAATGCTTGCTCTTTGCTACATTCACCCATCATTGGGCCCCATGCCGTGCCAAGACCTTCGATATTGTTAGAGTCCAGAACTAGGGAAAAAGACTACACAGGTAGCAACCTACTCATACCACCCAAAGACAGAGGGCTGACACGGATAGATGCCGTAGGGGCGAGAAGGCGGTGCCTGCCGAGCAGACTCTTTGGTGGAGCTGGTGGGGGAGGCATAATGATAGAATTGCTGAGTTTGTAAGTGTCTTGAGACACGCTCGAAAATAAGTTAAAAGCAATGAGTTGTAGGAGTGAGAATGGAGTTCAAGGTAGATTCGGGATGGCTTTCGTATTTCTTATGCAAAGCTCGATGAGGAAAATAGAGTGTAACCGTTGCGGAGATAGTATGCAAGTGAAAGCACCAGGCTTTACCTATCACCGTTAACTCCCGGAGCGTTCCCGCACCTGCATACAGTGGCTCGCTGTTGATTAGCCTTCGACGATGCGGAGGCAGCCACCAACCTCCGACCTCCGACAAAGGGTGCAATTCCCGAAATAGTGCAATTCCAGTGGTGCAAAACCCGGCCTGCTGAAGTTAAAATAATTATCCAGCGAGTGCAACTTGTTAAACCCGACTAATAAATCCGTACAAGCGGAGTGCAGTTTTCGCGCTAACTTGCGTCCCAATGAGGCATTATTGATGCCAAACTCCTGGGAAGAAATGGGCATTACATGGGATTCGCGACCTGCGACTAAGTCTTTAAACCCAATAAAAGTGTATTGTTATATTAGTAGTAAGATCGATTGCGGGTCATCAATAGAGAAGGCTCGAAGTCAATCACGTGACAATCGATATTCACTCTCGGCCTTTAAGCACACAGATCACTCAAGGATGCATAATGGAAGCAGGAGGACAAAGAGACAAGAAAAGAAATTTTCCTAGGGCTGTATCATATACTAGTGAGAGGGATACTGCATCACATCGTGCACTCTTTGTATATCTATAGAGTGCACATAGGAAGTCGTGACTCTCTACTTGCTCGTCGCCAAGATGAGTACAACTGGAAAGCTTACTGCCTGCTTCGCTCCAGCACCTCCCATGGCCGCGCTCAGCTCCTCCAGCATTTCCTCGATCTCACCATATCAATCACCTGCCCGCTTACGGTAGCCTGGATAAACCGAGTTCAAATATCATGCCACTCGCTCAGCGTCTCACTCCTCTGCCCAGAGGCCTCGGTCAATCATCTCTGTTGTTACTTCGCCCTCTCCCCTCCGATCTACGCGCTCAAATTCAAAGTCATAACCCTCCTTGCTATTAAACAACAAGGGGATGATGTTGTTGTTCCACTTACGCCTCTCGGTACTTTCCCATTCCATCAAAAGAAATGCGATACTATCCAGCCAGCTGAACATGGCCTCGGCAGCTCGCGAATGGAAGGTGAAACCAGGGATGCCCTTGAATGGAAGAAGGAAGGTACAGATTCGGGTAGCAATACGATCGTATATGACGTCCAAAGTGGAAGCTTTCTCGCTAGTGAAAATTGATCGTCTATAGAAGTAGATAGCGAGGCTACCTCCTGGGCGGAGCATAGTATGGAAAGACTTTAGTGCCTTGGTAGCATCGAGAAGCGGCATGCACTCGCTGACAACGATAAGATCAGTCTTTCCTTTTCCAACTTCCTCTGGGATTGCTGCCTCTGGAAGTGCTTCAGCGGGACACTTAACAAAGTATCTGCTGAAGATATTCCTTACGGAGAATGGCTGGAGCAGCAGTCAAATCACCCTCATTTACATCGGAGCCAACAACACGGTGGAAGTATGGTGCTAGTCGAGAAGCAATGTTGCCAGGCCTGGTCCCAACGTCATGTGCAACGCCAGTCAAAGGATTCCTGTGACTCAGGTAGTAGCCGTTAGTAAGCTTGAAGAAGTTCTCCGTTGGATTGGGATGACCAGTACTGTATGACTGCCAAAATTCGATATCTAAAGCGACGGCGGCGGTGGTGAAAGGCGTTTCAACTTCTTGGACTTTGCTTGGAGCCATTATGGTGTTGATATCTGGGATCAAATCTGTATTTCGAAAAAGATGCAATATATTGAAATGAGGCCTTTTCTAGGCTGTGAATTCAGGTACTGAGTGGGAATTATCGGACCAAAATGAATCTCAACACTTGGCTCCCTAAAAAGATAGCAACTGTGAACAAAGGGCAGGCTCAAATACCTATCCAGGCCTAGATGAGACCCCCGTGCCTCTGCCCTTCCCGACGGGTGATTGCCCTTGCGCAATCCGATGTTGCGGCAATAGGTGTTGATCCTGGCTTTCGGGTTTTGGAGGAGGATTTGCATAAGCGAGCTACCACAATTGCCCGTAGAGCCCAAAACAGCATAGGTAGAAGATATTATGATAGATGGAATAATGTAAAGAGCCAGCGCACTGCAAGCTGTGTTGTATGAAATTTCGATTCCCACCGTGCAGGACATCCCAGGGGCGTACCATCTTCAGCTTATGTTTCTAGTATCCTCCGACGCAAGGGATTCTGCCGCCGCATTTCGGGGGAGTCTTGTATTGAGGTTAGAATCCGGATGTGCGAGGGTCCGACGTTGAAGGACAGCAATACCGTTATAATCAGATCACATGACCAAATGCGCTCCAATATTAACGCTTTAAGCATGAAACTCAAGAAACGCCTTTTTTCAGTTCTAAGTCTGCACTAGGATCTTTATTCACCCACTTAAATAATGTGTTCGTGAAATTGCACTTTGGCCGCTCTATGTGCACAAGACCTGGATCGGATTTCCGCTAGTTAAACGTTAACGCCGATAGTGGTGACTAATCGCAGCGAGTATAAGTTAAAGGGAGTCGCACAGGAGTGCAAGGTCCCAATGACACAATCAGAAACATGGCGACAATAGCAACGAAAAGACTTGTCTTGATTACTGGGGGTGAGTATTCACAATACCTTTTTCACTAGCACCCTGTTAAGGCTCACTCCAAGCGAACGGCGGGATCGGTTTTGAGCTCGCTGCTCAATTAATGAAAAAGGGCTCATACCATGTTCTCTTGGGGTCTAGATCCTTGGAAAAGGGAAATGCAGCAGTCACAGAACTCCAATCTCGAGAACTCCCTGGTTCCGTAGAACTCCTCGAAATCGACGTAACCAATGACGACACCATTGAGCGTGCAGCATCGAGCGTGCAGCGCAATCATGGAAAACTCGACATCCTGGTAAACAATGCTGGGATTTCAGCTATGAGTCCACCATTTCGCCAGCAAATGCGGGATGCTTTCGATACCAACGCAACGGGACCAGCTTGTATGAGCATCGCTTTCGCGCATCTCCTAAGGAAGTCAACGGCATCGCCTAGGATCGTGAATATCTCCAGTGGAGTCGGCTCGATTGCTCGCCGTCTAGATACTTCTTCGCCAATGTACAAAGCGCAGCATATTCAGTATCGAGCGAGCAAGACGGCACTGAGCATGGTTACTGCATGTCACTTTGTTGAGTTTGGGCCAGAGATCAAGGTCTTTGCATATGACCCTGGTTTTACGGTATCCAGCCTCGGCCCTCACAATAATATCGAGAGTGGTGCAAGATCAGCTGCGGATTCTGTGATGCCTCTGATTGATGTTCTAGAAGGGAAGCGGGATGATGAGGCAGGGAAGTTGTTGCACAATACAGGGGTTTATCCCTGGTAGATGGGCGATGCATATTACTCTTCTCCCTTGGCTTGGTTCTCCTCCCACACATAAGTGGTGTAGGTCCCGGATTCGTTGAATGTGATAACAAGGCGGTGGGATAGTCGGTGGACTGAGGGGCAATGCTTGCGATTATCAACCAACTTCAAATACTATTGCATTCTAAGACGAGCTCTAAGTGTGTGATATAGTAGTGAAGTACGCATGGAAACTGGTTACGGAATTAGTAGTCAAGAGAATCTATCTAACATGAAAAGAGACTACTTGAATTTCGTTTCCCGAAGCGCCCACCTGCTATCGAGACGGATCTACAAGAGACATATTAAATGCTGACCGAAACATATCATGACTATGGCTCCCAATAACCCTCAACGCTCAATATGCAGTCAGAAAGATGCCCTGCACTATGCATCACGCCGTAGCATTTCGACAATCTCCAACGATAGTCCACAAAGACGTTTGCGGAGGTCCGTCCCTAATTGATCCAGCATGACGGTAGAAAATGGTGAGGTTAATTCGTTGTTAAAAAGTGCAATTTGGCCGCCTGCAGCACTATTAGGGGTGTCCATGCCCCCGTCCTGCAAAGCCTTTGTTTTCAATTTCTCCGACAACTGGTTGACAAGCCGCTGTACACGATTTAATTCACTAAGAACGAGCTGCGCAGTCATGCGCCCTGAGTCCTCTCCATCTAGTTAATAATTACCCACCACGGTGGGGCATTGTCGCACTTGCTCAGAATGGAGGGATGGACTCCCCAGACTATTTGATTTCATGAACCCCTGGCCGCCATTATCTGCAGGTGTCTCACGTGCAGCTGCAGCGTACCAACCCACAACCTCAAAAACGACGAGTGACATGATAGCGAGCAAATAGCCGTCATGCGAGCATGGGCATTCCAGCATGTTGCTAATTGCTCTAGTGGTATGTTCGTTCCCTGTGATGACTGCTTAAATTATAGGGTGTTAGCACATCTCTTTAAAGCACTCTTTGCTAGCAATTGTGCATGGTGTCGAGGAAGTTGGAAAGAGTTGTCTCAAGAGATCAAGTGCCCTCAGAAGGTAGCAGCAAGAGGACCCTATGGTACCGAGCCCCATGGTGTTTAATAGAACGTAACTGTTACTGTCAGTAGTGTTTTTGAGGCGTTACTAGCAGCAATAGGGTTTTGTTCTTACAGAAAAAGAGAATTAAAACAGCCTTATAGGCAGTAACAGTTACTGCTAAGTTAATTAATAGCAGTTACTGTTTAGTGCAGTTACTGCAGTAACTAGTGTTACTAGAGGCTCTAGAGGGCTTAATTTTAACACAATCTTGCTAATATAGTTGCGGAGATTGTTTTACTCTAAGATTATAAAAGGCAATAGCTGCAATTAAGCTCTTTATATAATATCTAAGGCCCCTAGGTTTTAGCTAGAGGTTGCAAGTCTAAATATTATCCTACTTAATATTAAAATTTAGTCTGTTGTTAAGGCAAGAGTTTTTAAAAAATTTATAAGAATAAAAACACTAGAGGATAAGGCCTTAATAAAAGAGCTCTAAGAGCTCTTAGAGGCACCTTTTAACTTCTTAAAACAATAAAAGCTTGTAAGGTGTTAAACTAGCTACAAGCTGCAAGTGCTACGTGGAGTTTAGCATACTTAAGGAGTTAATTCACTGTTCTGTACTAACAATAGATAGTATAGGCAGTTACTGCAGTTACTATAGCCTTATTAACTGTACAGTAACAGAAGGCAATTCACTCTTGTTCTAACTGCTAAGAGATTGTTACTATCAGTAATAGTAGGAATAGTACTACGTTCTATTAAACACCATGCCGAGCCCTTGGTAGCTCCGCTCATCTTTCCTTGGACAAGCTCGGCTATTGGGAGGGGAGTGGGGAGTTGATAAGCTAGGCAGCCGCTCGAAGACGGACAATGTGTAGTCGGACAAAACCAGGGCTGCGGCACCATTGCTGCTACTACCGATTTCTCCGGAGAAGAAGCGAGAGTGACCGAGAAGGTCTGGATCGGCGGCCTCAGTGGTTTCAGAAATAGAGAATGATAAAGGAGAGCCAAAGAAATCATCGAGATCGGTGTTCAAGTTTGTGAGTGCAGAGAACAAGGACTGGATAAGAGGTCCGAAGATCCTCCAGATATATTGTTCTCGGGAGAAGGCATCATGAAGTTAGATGACGTCAAGTAGTCGGGTGCAGAAGATGTGGCAGGAGTGATTGGCCAATTTGATTCAGGCAACGCCTGGATAACGTACGATTTTCATGCTTTCGACCAGCCCGTTTAGTGACGATGTATTTGCAAGTGAGGCCTCTTTTGCACAACGGGAACAAGTCGGTTTCTCTTTGTGGCACTTGACCTTGGAAGACGCGCAAGCATCACAGCTATCCCGCAGTTTAGGAGTTGGAGCAGTTGTTGAGACCCACCGTGCTGGTGCTGAAGAGGGTGTAGACAAGTCGAAAGAGGAATGTAACACAGCCATGATTGTTCGACGAAGCCAGGATATCACGCGCTGGAGCAGAACCAAACACGATAGGGTTCTGATTGAAGGGTGGGACTAGATTTAGGAGATCTGATGCTTCAGTTGTGGGGCACACCTTGCCTGCAGTGTGCTCTCAAGTTACAGTTAGAATTCATGATAACAAACGCTGACCAGCTGGCTTCTGCACAGCGGACAGTCCGTACGGCCTTGCATGACCTGCCAAAAGCAGAGAGGATCTACCCAAAGGTTCGGGACTAATTCGCCCTTACATATGGCCTCAATTGAAGATATCTGGGGTGGGCGAATGTGTCCTAGCTAGTCCTACGCATGAAAGTCTGGCCTATCCAGGCGTTAAGCAGGGGTAGTGTCGCTATGGAGGTGGGAGCAATTACCAGGCCCCAGTTCCAATATCAAGCACTCACAGGTGTTGGAATAGGCTTGTGTTTCCAAGTCCCTGTCGTGGCCTCACAGGCTCTCGCCGAGCATGAAGACGTGTCTGCAACAACAGCTATGCTTCTTTTCTTCTGGACCATGGGTGGCGTGTTTATGGTTTTGGTGGCGCAATCTGGATTCACGAATGTTTTGGTAAAGGAGTTAGCGAGCAGGGCGCCGGGCGTTGATGCCGTGGACGAGTATTAAGGGGAAGAAGGATGTGGATGTGATGGCTTGATGTTAAGCTAGTTGGAAAGGAGGCTAGGGATAAATGGATACTTTTAGGTGGAGCTAGAGAAAATATTTCACATACTAATGACATTTTCCGAGTCTCAATTTTTGGGGAAGATGTTCCCATACGACAGTGCCAGCAGTGGTCCAGAGTGAGCGAATATTAAGATACATGGAAATAAATAAAATGATTTCGAGCAAAAAGAGGGTGGAAATGCACTCCAAAACATATATCCGAAACCATTAGCACACTAGTACCCATACCTCAAAGCATTCAACCATTCCCATTCGGCCCAACCAACCAATTCTCCCTCACACTGCAATAACCCTATTCCCATTCCCAAGTCCATATCCATTACCATTCGCATACCCATTCTCCGCAGAATTACCCAACCCCTTACCCGCGGCCCAATTCCCACTTATCCTCCTCCTCACCAACTCTTCCCTCCACTTAGTCTCTCCCAGTGTCTCCTCCTCTTCAAACACATACTCCAATCTCTTCGGCGCTTTCCAGCAACCAAATGTCTCGCCTTCCTTGACACCCGGGCTCCACTTCTCCAACTGCGGGCGCTTCTCCGTCCAGGCTTTGTCTCCTGCAAAGCGACCGTCCAGTGCGCTGAACACGTCGTAGTAGTACTGCGAAGATTTTTCCCACTTGCCTTGCCGCTTGAACGTGAATTTGAGAAGTTCAGTGTGCTGCATTGCAACGCGGAGTTTATCCAGACCCGGAGCAGATTGGCCTTCACTAAGACGGCATAAGATGTCTTCGTGGAGGTCCATAGCGTCGCGGTAGCGTTTTTGCTGGGTATAGAGTTCAGAGAGTAGGACTGTGAATTCGAGAGTCGATCTGTCGAGCGCGCCGCGGATGTATGCGAGATTGTAGCGGATGTGGTAACACAGATGAGTAGCATCCGAAAATTTGTCGAGCGAGGCGAGGGTTTGAATAAGGCAGCGGCCGAGCCAGAGGGTGAGCGGGGAAGAGGCGAGAGTGTTTCTGGCCTGGCGTGTTTGCCAGAGAGTTTGGAGGATGCGCTAGGACAGTTTAGCCTCCTATTCGAGACGTTTGGGGAGAGATTTTGGGGACTTACTTCAAGATCTTCATACTTCTTCTGCTCGCTCAACATGCAGACTAGATCAGCCAGCAGTTGTTGCAACTCGCTTAGTTCCATATCAATCTTGTCCAAGCCCTTCAAAGCTTCCTGCAAGATGACTCTAGAGAGATCTAACATAACTGCATAGAGCTTCTCGTCGCCACACTTACCCGTATCGATACCAACAAGGTATTTGGCGAGGTTAAAAGCAGTGCGAATGTAAAATTCAGAGTGGAAGCCTCCGTGAACATGAATGAAGCGATCAATCAATAACACAAGTTCGTACGCTTCGGAAAACTTTGCAGTCTTCGTGAAGCGCAAGACCGTTTCAGTAGCTTGTTTGACAACCTCTTGCTCGCAGGACGTCTTGCTGCTCTGCTTGAGGTAGAGGTGGAAGAAGAAGTGCATGACTGTCTCCTTGATAGTTCGAGAGAAGCTGAGATATTTGCAGAAGTACTCCATAAGCTCTTTCTCAATCTTCTTGAACTCCACTTGGCGCTCGGACCTCGTTTCAAGATGTAAGTAAAGGCCGCATCCTGACCTAATGATAGAGCGGTAGTCTGTCTGAGTCTTGGTTGCGTTGAAATAAGACTCATACATCAAGATCTCACTGCGGAGCTCTGCCATGATGGAGGAGAACGAGCTTGACTCGGAAATACATTCTTGGAATGATGCAAGAAAGACGTATGACTTGGCTTCGACTTTGGTGGATGAAGATATCGACCCCCGAATCTCTTCCACAATTTTGCTGCGCATCTCCTGAACGAGTGTTTCGGCTTGCTGTACATAGCGGCATTCTTTGTAAATCGAGGCAATGCTTCTTGCGGACTCGATGAGTTTCTCAGAGGAGCTTTCATGCTGGAAGATTTCGATAACGCTGTTCTTGAGTGTCTGAGTGGCAATTGTGGTCGACTCGGCGGTACTCTGTTTTTTGTATGCTGTAACTAAACTTTTGAGGGCGGTGATCGTTTCTGTTGAAGTCTGTTCGGTCTTTTTGGAACTCTCAAATTGCTCTCGGTAGATCTCAACAGCCTTGTGAATCTCTTTGGTGCTCGATGCATATATCTGCGCGATTCGAGTGTTGCAGGCATGCAATGTCTTCTGTGTGAACTCGGACTTTGTCTGCTTGCAGTATGTGATGATCTGCTTGTACAAAGAAATAGTTGTCTCGTAGTGCTCCTCCCTGCGCTCGCAGATATGTGCATACTCGAGGGTTGCCTTGACCGTAATTTCGTGGTGATGGTGGTAGTACTCCACACACTTCTCGTAGTACTCTCGGGAGACCTGCAGGAGCACGCTGTATTCGACCATCTCCTTGTGCTCCAGAATGAAGCTGTACTTCTTGTAGATCTTTTCGATAATTGTGACATCCAGCTTGTACTCAAGTCCGAAGCGGATGAAAGTTCGCCATAAGCAGCCGTAGACTTCGTAAGCAAGCTCCCACTTGCATTGAATTTCGTAGAGCTCGCAAAGCAGTAGTGCAGCTTCAAAGCCATCGAAATGCAGACAACCATGTTCAATGCGGAAGCACGAGTAAACATAGTGGCATGCCGTTATTGCTTCTTGGTACAACCTCATGCGGAAGCAGACCCGCGCAAACTCGATCAGAATGGTGATAGTTTCGGTGTGCGTCTTTCCAAAACAGATTGGCATCCAGAAGAAGAGTTCGCGATAGATCTCAATGACGCGTTCGTAATTGTAAACCGTCTTGAAGAACCCTATAACAACCTTAATCTTCGCGAGCAAGAAGTGTTTGCTCTCAATGTGGCGGGTGCAGATCAGAGCGCGGAAGATATTGAAGTAAATTGCCTCCGCGATTTCGACGTGGAGCATTTCAAGATGGCACTTGGCAAGGCTGATTGCGAGCTCGATAATCTCTTCCGTGAGATGGACGGCGATCGCTCCTATGTCGATATGGATGGATGTGCTCTCAATTGAGGCCCACACTTTGCAGATGACGCGGCTGTAGATCTCGCAAGCCTCCATATAGCGCTTCTCCTCCATATAACTGGAGCAAAGAGCTTGGCAGATAGAAATTGTGGTGGAAGAAATTTCAGTTGACTCCAGTGAATACTCGAAGACTTCCAAGAGTGTTTTTTCTTCCTTTGAAATTACTGTAGTGGTGGATGTTGTCGTCGTAGTAGTTGAAGACGAAACCGTTTTCGAGAAGGTAATCGATTTAGTGATGGTCTCTGCAAGGGATCGAACAATCGTAATGCACTCGGTAGACGTTCGCTGCTCATGTCGCTCATAATGCTCATAGATTGACTGGTATATGGACCGTGACATGGCGAAAACTTCAAGCCTAGAGAAGTACTTCGCGATCTTCTCAATGCGCTTGATCATCGTAGACTCGAAACGAGCCGCGTAGTTGTATGACTGGATCTCGGTCCACACACCACGTAGAATGACCTCAGACTCCTCTTTGCGAGAATATCGGTAGAGGAACTTGGAGTATTTTAGGGCGAAGTCGATCTTCAGTTCAGTGATGCGAGTCGTGCTCTTCCCAACAGAGACGCACTTCCAGAAGCGAACAAGAATCTCCTCAGCCTTAAACAACTCCTTCCGCTCCTCGTAAATCTCGACAATGCTCAGAGTCGACTTGATACGCCGTTCGTCCGTGATGACTAAAGTCTGCTCGAGATGCAGGTGATAATCCAACGTAATATCAAGGACTTCATCGTAGAGCGAAAGAGTCTTTAGGTACTTGATTAAAAGTATGAAGAGCTGGTGGGTCTCCTGGTGGAGATGTCCGCAGATCTTCAAGCGAAGTCGGTAAAGCTGACGATAGATGGCAACCGCCTTTTCGACTTGATGAATCTCAATATAAAGCTCTGCGAGAATCTTCCTAAATTTAACGGTACAAAGTCAGAACAGTTCTAGAAGGGGAAAAATCTTTCGCACTGCTCCCCCCTTATCTGCGCAGCATCTTCCGAATTGCCACTTAAAGCAGCATATCACAGGCTTTGCAACAGATACGGGGGTTGAGTGCTGGAGATACGTACATATAGTGGACCTCCTTCGACTCGTGGTGTTCATGCTGGAGAACATCGATGAGGTACTTCAGAATCTCTTCTTTCCTAGAGCATAACTCGGCATGCTCAGAGATATCGAGGCTGAGCGAATACTCAATGAAGGCTTCGGCTAGCGTTCTGGTAACGGTGGTGGAGCAGATGTGGAGGCTGATCTTCCATGCAACATAGGAATATTCTGACATGGCTTGGGCGCCTTTAAACTTCCTTCCAAGTCGGAGTTCAAGGATGAGACTTTGCAGAACAGAGGCTGAGTGTTCTCCAAATAGTGTTTTCCTGATGTTGTAGGCCAGGTTCTGAAGCTTCTCCGCTTCGCAAGCGATGTACTGACGGGAAAGGCAGGAGCCTTCCAAAAGCGCTAGCCGAGTAGCATTCGAGAAGCAAATCTTGAATTGGGTAGTCAAGGCCGGCTTGTTGCTCTTAAGATCGTATAATGAAGAAGAACGGAAGTGAAAGACCCAGTACCGGGCCGCGTACTCTAGGAGGTGGTATGTAGAGAACTTCGCAGCCATCTCTCGGGTATCACAGAGCTCAGACTGTGGCTCGACATCGCTGTGTAGGTGTATCTTGACGAAAGCCATTGAGCGTACAGTCAATTCGCGATGTGCCTCCTTCAAATCAATGACTAACTTGGTTGTCTTATTGCCTGCCGACGTGGTAGACAGGAGGCGCTCCCGGATGCTCGGGTGGCGGAGGTAAACTAATCCGTCACGGATAACAACGAGGGAGCCGCAGAGCTGGCGGACCATCTTCTCAACGTCTCCAGGGAATGGCCGGTAAGCGCATCCATCCAGGTCAACCTCAAGTAGTGATTTGATCTCCTTTAGCGTCAAAGGACGCTCAGCGGCCAAGATCCAGGATAAAATGTGCTTTGTCTCGGATCTTTTTGCATCAAGACCTCCTATGAGAAGATCAAGCGACTCGTCAAGAGTCTTTGGGGCCTTGTTGCAAGCCTTCAAGATAGCAGACCCGGATTGCTCATGCTTGACTCTCTGCAGCTGCAACTCAGCCCAAAGAAAAGATCCATTGGCAGCTTCCTTGTGCTTCTGGATGATATCATGTTTGTCGCTCTGTTTCAACATGCGAAGCTCAGAACGATGTTGAATGAAGTCCTCGACGTAATGTTGGATATCTGCAGCTGCCTCTGTATGATTTCCGAGACTAAGGTGTTCAGAGCAATGCTTTTCAGCTGACTCACTGACAGGTCGAGTGAGGACAATGGCTTTGACGTTGGGCCTTGACCTTGTGATTCTGTCGAGTGTTTCCAAAGCAGGGGGGTTTCCGATGCGTACTCCCGAAAGCTGATCGAGGCCATCGATAAGAATCAGGAGTTTGCTATCATCAAGCGACGCCTCGAGAGCAGACCAAAGGAGTTTCTCAACCTCGGCAGGTGAGCATCCTTTCTGAGAATGCTCTATTGCTTCTGCGATACAGGAGAGAAGATTTTTGTGTCCAATCTTTCGGTCCAAGAGCTGAAGCAGTAGACTCTTGATGAGAGTCAATGGGCTCGTCGTGTATTTGACATTCGTATCTGTAACGTTGTTAGTCTGAACATTGCCGCAGGAATGCTCGAGTTACATACCAACAGAGTATGTGATGACATCATAGCGTTCGTCATCAATAGACTCTTGAAGCTTTTCATAAATCCATCGCGCAAGAACCGTCTTTCCAGTGCAAACAGCGCCAGTAACGAGGAAGACCTTATTATTCCTGTTCCTTGTAAAGCGTCTAAGGTGAGGACCAAACCATTCACAGGTGAACTCCGCACGTTTGAACTCGGAGTATAGTTGATTCGACATGATGGTTTTCACCACGCTATCCTGAGGGGACAGGAATTCGCGGATCTCATGGATATTAAAGTGCGAGCAATGTCGCTCTGAAGTCCACATTGAAGTAGACACAGTCTCCAAGTGACTGTAGAAGGAGGCAGTGCCCTCAGCAATGTAAGAATCAAAGTCTACGAAGTCGATGGAAGCGGTTGCTATCTCAGTGTCAGAACAGTATCAAGACGTGCCTTTCCAGAAGTTTTCGAACAGAGAAACGTACCATGACACCTATGGGTGCAGTATTCGTTCACGTTGAAAGTCAAGTGAGCCCACTCCTGAAACGCGTGTGCCAGCTCCCTCCGGACCTCCGATGTCGACTTGATCGAGTTATTTTGCCGAAGAAAGATGGATAGTGCAAAGCTCATCTTATGAAAGACACTAAAGACCTTCAAGAGGACTTTGATATGAGTAGTGCCCAACTATTCAAGTTAGCTCTATCGACTAAGAGAGCGGCTACTAGTTACCTGAATGAGAGATATGCAACTGTCACAAATGAGACGGATAGCATCCTCGCTATTGAGCATGAAGTCGTTCAAGACACCGTGAGAGAGAAGAACCACCCCTCCAATATCATCAGCCCACTTGAGCACCTTGTCCCAATTGGAGCCATCATGTGGCATGTATCTGAACCTTTCATTCTTGAGCATTTTCAGAAAGTCGTGTACAGAGCCATGTCCATCAAAGGCAACACTGGTCGTTCGACCAAAACGTGTGCGCATCACAGAGGAAGTTTTCGTCATTGACTCGCGGAGGATGCTCAGCTTAGGCATCCGGAGGGAGTCCAGGGATTCGGGAGTAGGAGATACGGGACTGCCATTGGTCATGGTGAGGCCGGATGGTTGGTATGTGCCGTTCGTATTCGAAACAGCAGAGAGAGGAACTGGTGCCATGCTGTAGGAGTAACTAGACCGGTGCCTGACACCTGAATCAGCAAATGGTGATTTAGGGAAGGGAAATATTCGAGTAATATTTACTCACAGAGTATAGTTTGACGAAGGCCACGATCTTGGTGGACCTAAAGAAAAGCAGCAAGAGAAGGACTGAAAGAAGGGAGTTTGAAGGAGGGCGCCTAAGTTCATGAACCATGCGTAGGACCGAAATTTAAGTATGAAGAATTGAACCCCTAATAAGTTAGTCGATCTGCGAGACCCTAGCTCCCGGAGCGGGAGCGAGCATTGATGAATAGGAGGTCCCGAGGAAACTTAGGCCACAGGGGTTGCTCAAAAGCGGCACGATGGCTTTCCAAACAACGCTGAAAGCTTCAGGGATTGGCCGCTGAGGGACGACCATCGTTATAGGGGGACCAATTTCGCCAGTGTACGGAATAAAGAGACAGGTTGAGAATCTCTAGTCAGTTAAGCCGATTCTTTTTCAGCTTCCACGCATCTATCGGAAAAGCAAGCCACGTAAGAAAAGCATTCGGATGAAGTTAGGAACATGAAAGATCGATGTGGATGTTTCCCAATCCGAAAAGAAACTGGGAGCTGAAATGCACGCCGGGATGAAAATGCAGGCTCGTCAGATGCAGTCTCGCACGCATGACTCCATCAAGCCTATTCGAAAATAAGATAACTGGGAGATGCTCCCCAGGCGACAATCCCTAAGCTCGAGACGGGCGGCAGCTCTTCCAAGCGAGTATATAGAGAAAATATACGGCAGGCGATCCTACGATGCGCCTCATTTCCACGTTCTGTGACTGGCTGGCTTGATTAAAAAAGAGGCCAGAGAATGACATCGTCATCAATAAAGTCGCGAACAGCGATCTCTGTACCCCTTTAGTCTCTTCTACTCACCAATAGGCCAGATTCCCACACCCAGATCCCACAAAATTGCGCGGCCAAGGAGTTCATGTCAAAAGAAAACGATGTCGATGGCGGAAGCGGAAAGGCCCGCTAGCAACCCGTCTAAGGCTTGCGGAAGGAACAAGGCGGCGTGCGAATCTCGCTATTTCAAGTAAAGGGAAGCGAATATGGAATGTTTACCAGAAGGCTAGACCCCACGGTCTGTCTGTGTTTGGTCTTGCGGCTGGCTGTCAGTGCTGCAAAAGGAAACGCCAGTATGTGACGAAAGATGGTTTGGGATGATGTTCAGCTTGAGCACATCGTTGGGGGCTTGACCAGCCAGCCTCACGGAACGCCAAGAGCGGAACGGAACATCGTTTGGACAAAGTTATTCAGGTGAACGTCCTCTAGGAAGAGAGATATTGTTAGGAAGACTTGGTGCATCACGCGCGACATCACAAAAGCCACCATAACGCGCATCGCCTTCAAGACTCCACGCTTCAACAACCTTGGGTATACCAAGTATATTCCTCTAACCCACAATTCCTCCGACTCTTCCAGCTTCCTCTCTCTCAAAAATAAGCCTCCCACGAATCTGACCAGGTCCAAACCCACAAGGAAACTCATGATACAAGAATCGAAAAAGGCCAGAACTCCATAGCACACACATGAAGGAATGGGGGAATCAAGGCTTTATTAAGAACAGTAGTAGGCCACTTCAGCAGCAGCGGTGGTGCCATAGCCATCGCCATCCCCATCCCCATCGACAGGTCTGCAACAATCACACCTCACGGCAAGACAAATAGGTGGCATGGTGGGGTGTAATAAAGAAAGGGGGATACAAGCGTAAGATGAGATATAGTAGTGAAACGAACATGACAAGTGTTGGTGGTGAAAAAGGGAGGGAATCTTCCATTTCCGATGTCCAGCCCTCCTGATAAACACTCGAGGATTAAATATTTTATTCGCCGTGTGATGACGTGCAAAAAAAGGAGATGATACGCTTCCTGTTCCCTTGCGCCAGAGACTCCCAGGTGCCCGAAAAGAGGTAAAGCAGAGAGGATTCGCTCGAATAGTGAAGACCACGTTTGCCGGCGTACAGCACTGAAGGGGGGGATTGGGGAGTTGGGGGGAAACCAATACAACAGATCGTAAATAGGGAATATATGGGCTCAAGAGCCTCCAGCCTTAGGGCGTCATTGAGGTTGCTGATAGAAGGCCGCAGGTTGCATTTGCTGTTGGGGGTAATAGTATGCGCCTTCAGGGCTGGGTGTCATCATCCCGCCCATGCCAGGGACGGCGTAGCTCGTTTGCGAGTATCCCTCCAAAGGAGGCGCGGCCGCATAGAGCTGTGAAGGATCCACATAGTAGGTCATGCCGTTCGATTCGTATGCCACCATATTCGCCTGTCCGGCAGAAGGTGGTGCGGCGGGTACAGTGGCAGCCGCCATCGGCATAACGAATCCAGCTTGTTGAGGGTTTGGAACAAACATGGGCACCATGCCTCCGGGAGGCAAGAACTGCGGCTGGGCGCCATTTTGTGGAGGATAATAGTACCCTGGCTGCACTGCAAAGTTTTGAGGCTGAAAGCCAGGCTGCTGGAACGGCTGAAAGGCGGGGGCGTGGATGGCGCGTTCGGGAATGTTGGATAAGGGGGTTCCAGTGGAGGCTTGGCTAGGGTATGAGAGCTGGCGGGCGTGTGGGTAGAATGATTGTTGTTCGGCGGACGAGGTGCCTCCGTTCATGTGGGTGGGAACTTGCTGGTGGAACGGTTGTTGCTCTTGTTGCTGTGGCGGATTGAAAGTCATCGAAGCAGGTGATTCGATACCAGCCACCGAGACGGCCTTTTGCGGTCGAGGTTGATGCATAGGGAGCTGGCCTTGCCAATTTTCGCGGTACGTCGGTTTTTGTGGAAGCGGGTAAGGTTGTTGCGTGCCCATGTTTCCGGCCGGCGTACCGCTCTGCGGAGAGTACATGGAGGGTCCCATTGGCATCTTGGGGCCTCCAGGTGGCAGGCGGACGACAGGTCTCGAATTGTCCACAAACCCGCCGGGCCGGGACATAGCAGATCCTGCTGGTGACACTAGATTGTCTCTCCCCATCTCTCTTGCCAAGGAAGACCTTCTGCTCATGGCCACGCTCGGAGAATATACGCTGCCGCCATAAGCACTTGTTCGTCTGCTTGAGAACCCACCGCCAAAGGATCCAAAGCCGCGTCCTCTGCCTCTGCCAAATCCTTGCTGATTCGGTCGCAGCGCTCGCGGGATGAAGATGAAAGATCGTTCAACCGTGGGGAAGATGTATCGTGGCATGGAGGGTGGAAGGGAGATGCGGACGGGCTTGTCTCGTCGAAGGGGGGGTCGATGGTTCGGAAGGCGAGTGTGCTGCTTGATAGGAACATTGTTGAAGAGGATGGGAGCCTTCATTCCAGGAAGGACTACTCGAACCAGGGCATTATGGGTATGTACAGTCGTAGAGAAGTTACGAGTCTGGGGGGGCTTGGGTGTAGGATGTGCAGGCGCTTTCGCGGTCAGGTGTGGTGCACTAGGCACAGGCTGTACAGGAGCGCTCGTAGGAGCGACTTGTGGTTGGGTTGGCTGAGACTGGGGTGCGGGATCGATGAGGGTTTCGTGCAGGTCGTGCTGCCAAGGGGCATCAGTAGCCTCCGATCCAGAAACCATCATGCTAGAATGATCGTCAGCGAACGCAATCTTCATCATACCTATATCTCTAGGGGAGCTATCATACTTTGCTGGCGAATAGGGGCCCCCGACGCCTCCTCTGCCTCTTCCCCGTGCTCCTCCCCGCATAAATGGTCGGAACCCGTTCTGACCCTGTGCAGACCGTTGGTCGTGCATGAAAAACGCTCCACGGTTGGGAATGAACGCCGGATCCGAGTCTCGCTTCTTCTTGTACTCCTCATGCTCTCGCCGTTTACGCTCTGTAAAAGTCTCCGACCGGCCAGATGGGGTGCCAGTAGAGGAAAGAGGTTGAACAGCAGGACTCCCGGTCTCGAAATCCACAACTTCCTCATCAGGCCCCTTGCCCGCTATCTTCAACCCATTCAGCATCATTTCTGTCTCTCGTGTGGCCGTGAACTTGGCATCAGAGCGAGCAATGGGCGGAGAAGGCTCCCTCCGGCTCAGGACGTCAGGGCGAGCCTTGAGATCTCGTGATCCATTAACTTTCCGTACTGTCTTCCCTGCTGTGAGCGAAGGGGAGCTGTCCACATCGCTGAGATCGCTGTTGTCTGCATCGGCTGTCTCGTCGACATCGCTAGGGACGGAGATGTCACTCTGGGAGTCCTCAGCAGCCCCAGTTGCCACCGACACATCATCACCCTCGTCGTCCAACCGCCTTCGTCGAGCGAGATTCGCTCTCTTCCTGGGGGCTGCCATGGCTGTCCTTAGCGGGTGCGGTGTTGGGACCAAGAAGGGCGATGGAGGGCGACCTGGGGGGGACTGCTCGGCCAGATCGGGGGATGGATAGCGGTGACTCGGCTGCGGAGCAGGCTCAGCGGGGGGAGACGGGGCGTGAGCAGCGGCAGGAAGGGCGGGGTCGAGGGGCTGTAGTTCCGGCAGCCGTGATGGGGGTTGATGGGTACAGTGGTAAAGTGATGAGGTGTTAGTGGTTCCAGATACCTGCCTGAGATGTTCAGAAAATATGACGGCGAAAGGTGGAACTTGCCGCACGCACCGGCTCGGTACGAGGGGAGCAAAAACCCTGTCGCGAGATCTGAGTCCAGAGCACTCGACAGGAAAAGCGCCCAGCGAAAGTCGGCCGCCTGGAAGTCGCAATTGGATGACAATACCGGAGAGAGGGAGATGCAAAAGCGCGCAAAAGACTGAGCCAAGCGTCTTCTGATGAGGATGCCGCCAGCTCAACAACGCGACACGTTGGTGCAGGGATCTGCTGCAGAGGCCTCCGCTGACGCTTCCAGCCTGCCACGTGACCTGCGCTCAGCTCTAAGTCGTGTGCATATGTGCCCCAGCTGCAAATGAAAATTCAGGGAATTTGACAATACAGAGGGAAAATGCTGTTCTGAAACGTTGGCCATGTGGCGGTGCAACTGCCTGTGGCTGGTGGTGAATGAGGCGGTTGTCGGCAGACCACCTCACCACTGTCATTCCAGCATCATGCATTCTTATTATCCCTCGCACGCAAACACACGAAAATTGATTCCATTAAAGGCTCACCCAAAATGGCTACTGTCTTACTTCTAGCGCATCTATATTTTGGTAACGTTTCAAATATCTACCGCAGTTATCGCCGCCTGTGTGTTTGCAGGTGCGGAAAACATCGCAAAGCTGACTGAGAACGCACGAACTGCTATTTCCATTCAAAGATCGCCCAAACCTCCCCCCATCTCACTTCTAGCGCATCTAATATCCAACAACAACAACAACAACAACAACACATCATGCATATCCTGCAATCATCACCCCCTAAACTTTCCATTCACTCAACTGGAAACACAGGCCAACCCCACTGCTCCGCACTCCCCAACAACACAATCCCCTCTATCCCCGCACTCACATACATAACCTTCGTAAACGCCACTTCCGACCAATACGCAAACGTGACATTGCCTGGGACTAAAGCCACATCTCCCGTAATCAATGTAGCGTTTTCGTCGCTAATAGAAATCCACAACGCGCCCTCCAGGACCTCGAAAGCCGTGTGACTAGCCAGCGTGTGCATCAACAACGACCCGTTTGATGGATGCAGCGACATCGTAATCGTGCCCTGAGTGAACCGCCCTTCCCCAGTCGTGGGTGTAACAAGCGGCTGCACGATCTGATACCCGGTATCGCGGTTCAAGAACTTAGGTCCATGGTCCTTTGCCACGAAATAACTCCTTCCAGCCATCGCCGGAATAATGTCCATCTTCTCATGCCACCCAATCCCTGCAGGTGCAGACCCATTCACCAGATCCCTCCGGGGATTAAAATCTAATTCAGCGTATACGTCGAATTGCTGCAACTGCTGGAGAACTTCAGGGGGCGGGCCTGCGCTGCCACTGCCGTTACTGGTGGCGGCCACAGGTGCGTATGGAGTTTGAGTCGAAGCAGTGTAATTGCTGTCCGCGAGGAAGAAAAATAGCTCCTTAAACCCACCAGGCGAGATCACTCCAACCACCTCGGTGTCTGGATCTTGGATTTGGAACGTATGTGTAGTATTTTGGGGTACGGATCCATAATCTCCCACTGTTAAGAGACGAGCTTGAATTTCGTTACTATCCACCCCTGCTACTGCCACTGCATCCGAAGTCCAGAGTTGAAAACGGCCTTTGAGACAAAAGAAGTTCTCATGGTAGCTTTGGTGATGGTGAGGGAGGACACCAAGGGCTGGAGAGGATGGGGAGGATGGGGAGGAAGTGCTGAGAAGAGAAAAGGCGCCACCACTTGATGCGCCGGTTACAGGGAATCGGTAGACTTGTTGGCCTATGGCGACCGCTTGGGCGTTCGCATAGTGTTCAATAATGTAGGGTCGGACGAAGTTAGGGGCGCGATCGACGTAGAGGGGACTGCGGGTAGAAGCGATGTTTATTAATGCCGACGTCGTGATGATGAACATTACAGTACGCATGTTTCAGATAACTCATTCAAAAAGAAGGAATTCCGAGAGCCCGCAACCGAAGTACATGGAAACACCGACCTTTTTAATTTCACAACAACATCTGCCATTCACCTTGATTTACACAAGGTTCCAATGCCGCGCTCGATGCCGTGAATCTCGCAATCAAAGCTCGGAACTTAAAGCCAGGGCTGAGCAAGGAACACCTGCATCATCTCGGTGTGGAAGTGACGACACTTTGATCAAGGACAATGCTTCTTTTGGAGTAGCCATCTACATGGGTAGGAACTCCGCATCGAGTGGGGTATTTCAACTGTCGTGTACATTTTGTAAGCGGCAAGAATTCTATTTACCATGCTTAACTTAAGATCAGTCTTGAGGGATACTATGAGACATGTACTCCTGTGCGAACAACCAGGAGTGGTAACGACGTGGCGCGATGGTAAGAATAAAGTGCACAGAATGCGGTCAAAGATTTACATTGGCATGGTCTCGGGATCGCAACAGGGATAACCCCCCACGTCAGGTTAAGCATATGGAAGTTGCCGTTCTCCACGATACCCAAGTACTATCCCCACAAACGCGGGAAAGAGGCTCGGGACATCTTCAAGCGAGCGAGATGCTCGAGAGGCGTCATTACGTTCCAAGTGAAGTTCCCGCAGTGCACAGATAGTGTCCACGGACATCACCAACAAGAAACACTTGAGAATTCAAATTCATTAAGGTATTTCTGATCCACAAAGCCGTGAGGCAGATAAACCCGAATCTCTCTAAAGAGACTATATACCATACGGGCGATTCAGCCTCCCTAGCGCCGTCCCGATGCTGCTTCTGTGAGCGGTAGATGCCGTCTCTTCAGAAAGTTCCAAAAGTATGAGTAGTTGAACGCCGGCTATGCATGCAGAAGGCTATAAGACAAAGGAAAAGTAATGTACAGAGTCCCAAAACTGAGAGCTTTGCCATGCCTTTCCAGGGCCAGCTGCTCTTCAGTTCGGGATATGCACTAGCTGGATGCTGTAGACGGCACGACGTTGCGTTTGCCTACACGTATCCAGTTGCATTCAAGAAAGAGTTGAGCTACGTTCAAAAATTTCAGGATGTCTTCATTTAAGGCTTCGATCATGAATGAAAGTGCATTCATCGCCTTTGGCGCACTTGCCTTGTTGGAAGAATCGGCATGGTATGACTTTGTGCGGCACATCCCCCTGAAATCGCTCATTGAAACGATGATTCTTGTGGCCCTTTTGCTTTTTAAAGGAAGAGTGTCCTCGTTCGTGAGTGTCGTCCTCAGTACGCCAACGTTTCGTTCCTCCATTAGCTTGCTGGTTCCGCTGTGGTTGCTGCGTCTGTTGGTAGCTTGAGTTGTTTTGCTGCTGCTGCTGCTGCTGCTGCTGCTGTTGCGGTTGGGGTTGTTGGAAGGGTTGTGGAAATGGCCAGGCCGTGAGAGGAGGTGGGAAGGAGGCCCCGCCACTAGGAGCAGTCATTTGCGCAAGAATAGCCGCCAAGTCAAACCCAGCTTGTTGAGCCGCCGCTGGTTGTTGTGGAACTGGGGGTTGGGCCGGAGCTTGCTGCTGAGGCAATGCACTCAAAGCTCCAAGAATGGCTGAGAGGTCGGGTACCGGGGTTCCCGTTTGCTGAGGTGGTGCATAAGCGGGCTGGCCTGCTGTAGCCTGAGGTGTGCTTTGTGGTATAGCGTGTTGCCGGAAGATGGCTTCTAAAGAGCTGAAGTCCGCTGCCTGGGCAGGCGCAGGTGCGGGTGGATTCGGGGAACGATTTACAACCCAGTCAGGCGGAGCCCCGAATTCAGTCACATTAATTGGCTGTTGTTCAGCCTGCTCAAGCGGTTCTCGAGGGGATGTCGGAATATCAGACGGATGGGAATAGAAGACCATCAATGTTGAGTTCTCACGAAGCTGATTGGCCTCTTTCTCTGGAGACATGGGCTTATTCGTGCCACCGCCATATGGCTCAAAGTTCCGTTGTCGCTCCTCAGAATCAATGCGGCTAAAATCTACGTACGTAGGATCGATCCATGGGCGATAGCTCTGTTCAGGCTCGTCGTCATCCTCCTCATAGTCCATATCCTTGTGCTGTTTGAACATGCGGCCTTCGCCCCCGATGTCGCCCGCATCGCGAACAAGACTCTCATCATGACCAATTTCCTCCTCCGGATCATGATGGAAGTATCGAATGTCGACTAAAGTAGAATCCGGGCGGAAACTAACGCGCAGATGCCTCCTAGACTCTCTTCGCAAACGTTTGGCTTTCTCCTCTGCAGTCTCGGGTGGGAGCTGTTTCTCCGGTTTCGGAGGCGCTGCGGGTTCTTCCTTCTGCTTAAGAAGGCTGGCCATTGTCTCTGCGAAGGAAAATGCAGGTTTGGCTACTGCAGCGGGTGCTGGCTTTTTAGCTACGACATTAGCAGTCTTCTGCTGGGGGGTCGACTTTGTGGTAGATGCGGGAGTAGCGGTGGGAGAAGTTTTCTTGCTCGCAGCGTTGAGCGTCGAGAAGAATGTTGAAGGCTTGTTGACCACTTGGTTGCCTCGAACCTTCATAGGTGCTACGGTAGGTCTCTCACCAGGACGTTTCTGGGCGCCGATAGAGGCGGTAGCAATTTTGGTTTCCGTCGTCGCTGGTGTCGGCTTTTTTGCTTGGCCTGTAGTAGGAGCGGCAGGATTGGGCTTCTTTATAGTGGAAGGTTCAGCTGATGCGCGCTTGCCACCTCTAGTGTCCATGGGCTCCTCCTGAGGCGGTGAGCTCACCTTCGGCTTCTTAGACCCAGCGGCAGCACCATCGATAGTTTGCTGAATGAGTTCTTTATTGTGGTCGCTCGCTCCCTTCTTCATGGAATTGAGTGCCTTGATGACCTTAGTCTCCTCCAGGAGCTCGTTAGTTAAGGTGCCTTTGCAGCGAGATAGGACTTCATAGATGCGTGAAGAGAGAGATCCGTTGTAATCTTGCGCTTTGAATCGGTTGGCTAGAAACTGGTAGCACAGGTAGAGGAAGGCCTTGACCTGGCCAAGATTGTAGAGAATATCAGGGTGGCCATGGGAGAGAGCAGTCTGCAGGGCAGCCTCAAGCAAATCCCTTTGACTGGTGACACGGCTTTTGAGGACGGGAAGTTCCTTCGTTTTCTTTTGCTCCTCCGCCTCCGAGACAGCCTTGCTATCCACTCTCCACCGTTTTTGGATGGTTGCGAGGACCTCCCAGAACTGGTGAAGACCGGCTTTGATCTTTTCGGAGCTTGGTTTCGACTTTCGCGGGAGCCATATGGCTTTGATTACGTCATAGCGGACAGCTTCAGCAGGTCCATCAGGCCGTGCGGCAGGCAAAGGAGAGGTCTCTTCTTCATCGTCATCGCTGGAGTAATCGCTACTATCATCATCTGAATCTGAAACACTATCGCTATCAGATACCTCCTCCCGCTTGAGGGTGGACGGGCTACCAGCACTGGTTCTGCTCCCTGGGGCTGCATTTAGGCGGAATGATTTCGTGGACACCGATTTCTTGGAGAGTTTGGCCAGGACTTTCTTGTCACCAATTTTCTTCAGATCACGCACCGAGGAGCGGGCGTTGTACTGTGGCAGTGCGGCTACACTCGGGTTAGATATTGCAGAAAACATAGACTGCTCTAGCAGCAAAGTTGGCTTACATCGATTAAGGGCGGTATTCACTTGTTGTGCGCCAATTGTCACGAATTTATTCAGTGGAGTAGAATTAGTGGCTTTTGCCAGGGCAGAAGAGTTAATGAGAACGAATCCACCAGCCGTCACCCCCTTTGGTACCTCGAACTTTATATTGTTCACCAACTGCTGTTGCTGCTGCTGCATAGCCAACGGCGTCGACGCCGCACGTTGAGAGAACATCTCTGTTGTGCTTTTGGGCACCTGCGAAGATCTCAGTCGGTCAATCATTATGGAAGGGACGAGCGTTCAGTGCTTACCTGAAAGGATGACACGGTTTTGGCCGCATTAGAAACTGGAGCTACATTCTGCTGTAGAGCTTGAGGAGCTACAGTACTAGGTTGGCCTTGTGGGGTGGCATTACGAGAGGGTATCTGATAGGGGGAATGCCGTCGCATAGCCATAGGGTCGACCAAGGCTGGGTCGACGACGGGCGAATGTGCATAGCTGCCCACTGCGGCATGATTTCCGAACTGTCCGTATTGGTAGGGAGAGGGAGAAGCGTTGGGGTATCCGTGGCCAATGGCGTTGTAAGACTGTTGTGAGAATGTGTGAGGCCAGGACGGTGAATTGGATGTTTGGTGACCTGACTGCACGAAGCCGGGGTTGTGGGGGTTGAGTTGACTTTGGCTCCATGGGGGGGTGCCATACTGGTCAACGTTGCCAAACAGGTTGTCATAGCTAGGGTCGGTGTATATATTCTGGGTCGGCATGGAGAGGTGATCAGAGGGCACGTGATTCTGGGCCATGGTGGCGGTGCAGGATAATTTGACAGGGGATTTCGCTAAGACTGCCGTGACCGGCTTGTCTGCTTATTGGCTCTCCCCAACAGACGAGGATTATGCAGACAACGCAAGGTGCACTAAGCGCCAAACTGGCGTGTTGCACTTCACAAAGAGCGTAAAAGTAACCGATTCGGGGTTGCGAGGAAAGGAATGGCCAGTAATACTTCCAGATACGGGTGAAGTGCGAGCCCGATGAGCGCTGAGTCCTTGGTTCTGCAGACTCCCCCAGGGCCGTTTTCGCGAGTCCTCAGAGTTTGCGGGGGGTACAGCAGTCTGGCAAGTCGTAAGAGTTGGCCTGACGCGCAAAAGGAGACTCGTGTCTCAACAATTCCCCAAATGCCGCGATGCTGCCCACGATCTCTCGCCTTGGTTTTTGGTTTTTGGTTTTAATAGGAGCGGCACGAGGCCTTGCGCTTAATTGAGTGGGAGACACTGCTGATGCGTCACTTGCTCGACTGCGCACCTTCACGCACACGCACACGACGGCCGCTGCGCTGACTCCCCTGAGACACGCGCTGGTCGTCTGTCGTCTGCCAAAAGCTGCTTAAGCCTTGTGCGATAGCCTTGGCCAGCCCTCTTGATGCGAGACCCGATGGATGGTCGATGGAGCTGTGTTAGCAGTTGTAACTGGAAGTGTCACTCTGCTGCCTTTCCCGACCGCGACTGCGAGTGCGAGCCCGCACAACAGCGCCCGCCAACTGCCTGAACGCTGCACGCCACTTTTCCCGCTGCGAGGAACGGTAAAATTGATCTAAGATCAGAAGCAGACACCCTTATTAGTGGGCTTGGGGTCACTGAGAAGTGGCATGGGGGATAAAGGGAAGAAGGACGGATGTTGTGGGTGTGAGAGTGTGTTGGAGGAGAGAAGGAGGATGGCGAGGGCGGGCGACTTGAAAAGGACGCCAGTAGGCTTGGCGCTTAAGGCATGCTAGGCCGCAATGGGCCGGGCTCGTCAAGCGTGAAAGCTGTCCACGGATAACGCCAAAGGTAGAACCACGATTGTGGTAAAGTGGCCACAATTATCTACGACCCTTACTCTCACAGACACTCTGAACGCTACCTGCGCTTACACTCGACCGCTCCCCTTTACTTGCACATGAGGTGACGTGCATGTTGGCGGGCGCCAGCGAGAAGCAATCGCTATGGCTACTCTTCGAGATCGCCAAATAGGTACAGTACCTTTCTGGCTGACTGCGGCCTATCCTAATTCTGCTTCACAATCCTTAGTGTATTCACTGACACTGCCGCCCTGCAGCCTTTATTGAGCGCATCCTCAACCTCAACGTGCAGACCCAGCCCGCCGATGCCCATCATGACGCGAACGTCAACGGCCTGCTTCCCGCGAACTCCCCAATACTCTCGGAGTCCGGCCAGCCGATATGGAAGGTGAATCATTGCTATATAAATCACAGAGAGGTAGAGTCTGACAGAACTAGGCTCTCGTGTTCGACGATATGGGGCGGGATGTTATATCCAGCGTCTTGAGAGTTAACGACCTGCGGGCATGGGGGGTACCACAACCCCTTCCCACATATCTAACTACTACACTAATATTCAACTACTAGGTTACAATACATCTCAACATCAACACCACAAGACACGCCATCCCCGATGTACACATGTCCTATCTCCTTGAATAATTACAATCTAACAAATGCAGGTACCAGTCATATACCTCGTGGAGCCCACTCCCACAAACCTCCAGATAATAACCTCTGACCTCTCCCGCAACCTCTACTCCCCCGCGTACATCAACTTTCTGTCCTCAATTCCTCGGCCACTCCTTGTAAGCACTCGCATGTGAAGACGTGGGCAAGGGTTGACATCGTGAAGGAAGACTTTGCAGCACAAACCGTAGCCTCGGGGACTTCGGAGCACCTGGCTCAGATATACGACCAGTACCTGAATTTTATCGTCTCCGAGCCGGACCTATTTTCTCTTGGAATGGATGGGGCATATGGCACTCTTAACAGTGCGCGGACATCCGATCAGGAGTTGGATGCGGCTGTGGACCGAATCGTGACTGGACTCTTTTCAGTAACAGTAACAATGGGGACAATACCTATAATTCGATGTCCCAAAGGGGGCGCTGCGGAACTCATCTGTGCCAAGCTAGATCGCAAACTCCGAGACCACATCCTGAACTCGAAAACGAATCTTTTCTCCGGCGGTGATCAGAAATCTTCCCCAGCTATAGGGTCTCGGCCAGTGCTCATCATTGGTATAAAGTACCTGCCCTTTGCTTAGAGAGCTCGCGTCTAACCTTGGCTATAGTTGACCGAAACGTGGATTTGATTCCCATGCTAAGCCACTCGTGGACGGTACGCTCCTCCGATTGCACTTTCTGATGCAGATTAACTAACATGCGAGAAGTATCAAAGCCTGATCTACGACGTGCTCTCCATGCACCTCAATAGGATTACCATGTCCGTGCCAGTCGATGATAACAACCCAGAGAAAGGAACGAAAAAACAATCCTACGATCTGACAAGTTCGGATTATTTCTGGCTACGAAATGCCTCGCTGCCATTTCCTCAAGTCGCAGAAGACATTGACACCGAATTAACAAAATACAAGGAGGATGCGAGTGAAGTGACGAAGAAGACTGGCGCTTCATCACTAGAAGATTTGCAGATGGACACTAGCCAATCTGCTGCGCATTTGAAGGCGGCAATCACGTTGTTGCCAGAGCTGAGAGAACGGAAGTCAACTCTTGATATGCACATGAACATTCTTGGTGCACTATTAAAAGGCATCAAAGGTATGGCTGCTAAGTCATTCAAATGCTGTTCATCTCTAATCACCGTACAGATCGTCAACTAGACGAATACTTTCAACTTGAAGAAAACATTACGAAGCAAACAAAAGCCCAAGTAATGGACCTCATCAAGGACGGTAACAAAGGAAGCGAGCCCCTGGATAAGCTAAGACTATTTTTGCAATGGTACATTGATTTTCTCAATTGAAAGACTGCAGCTAACAGCACCCAGGTATCTAAGTACCGAACAAGACGTATCTCGGGCCGATCTCGAAAGTTTCACACAAGCCCTAGAAGCCGCGGGAGCCGACACAACCTCTATCAAATACATCAAGACGGTCTGGCAACTCACCCGTATGACCATGATATCTTCAGCCCCCACCCAATCCACGCAAAATACGAACGAGCTATTCCGAGGCTTCAGTAGTCTCTCATCCCGCGTCACCGACCGCTTTAAGGACGCCGGTCTCGGCGCCAATCTCGAAGGCCTAGTCTCAGGCATCAAAAACTTTCTCCCCGCAAATAAGGACCTCACTCTAACCAAGATCACCGAATCCCTCATGGACCCGCAGAATGCTTCTTCGTCCGCCATCTCAAAGACTGAAAACTACCTCTACTTCGATCCTCGATCAGCCAATGCGCGCGGAACTCTCCCCCCTGCTAGCCAAGCGCGAAATCAGCAAAGCACAGTTGGAAGGGGTATTGAGGCGAGCTTTGGACAGAGGAGGCAGGGGTTCAGCGAGGCCATTGTGTTTACGGTAGGCGGCGGGAGCATGGATGAGTATGGGAACTTACAAGAGTGGGCGAAGAGGAGTAGTGTAGGCGGTGCAGCGGGTACCGGGCAGAAGAGGAGAATCGTGTATGGCAGTACGGCATTGCTCTCAGCGACCCAATTTGTGAAAGAAGATCTAACGAGGTTGGGGGAGGAGAGCATGTAGGCTGCTGGAGAGGAGCTACTTCACAGTGTTTTGACAAGGCTGTGCTGAGTAGACTAGGCAGGTATCTGGGTGCACCAAAGAACGAATGCCAGCTTGTCTTCCCAAGGGACACCCATCCTGGATGCGCGAAATGTCATACAGACACAAACCTGTGCGCCAACAGATCAATAACGACTCTTACTATCAAACCGTCATCAAATTTAACCTTGAGTCAGCCATAAAAGCGTGAGAATCCGTGGCTATTTGTTTACTTCACGCATTCAACAAACCACCATCCCTTACAATCCCCCTTTCTCTGATCTACTTCCGTAGAATCCTCCTTTCCTAAATTAGTGCTCCACTATTACAGCCGTCACAAACAACCTTTCGAGAAATGGAGTCAACATCACCTGAACTTGATGTAGGTCGCAGTAACGCCTAAATTCAAGTTTTTCACCCTTTTGGAGAAGACGCAGTCCCTAGACTCCTAGTTAATATAAATTAGCCTGCGGTCAGGATCGAATTTGCTATTAACAGCAATTTAGATGCTATAGAAGAGGCATTAACAACAGGCCAATAAGATATCAAAACGAACAGGGAATAACGTTCAAAAGAGGGCAATCTACAACTCTTCTGTTGCCTATAAGGACGAACGCAATCACGCACAAGGTCACATGACTCTCACTAGCAGGCCCAGTCCCTGTATCGTTATGTTTCTTTGATATTGTCTGTAGCAGTGGTATTCATAGGCGGGCCGAATATAGGCCAGATTCATGGATGTGGAGCCCACAGACTTAGGCGCAGCAGTTTTAGCAAACCAAAAGTCGGTAAATATATTCCATTGTTATAGCTATCCTATGTGCGTATGACAAACACTATTGTGTGCTATATATTTTGAAATTTTACCTCGTAATTTCTTAATCCAGAAAATTCACTACATAACTTGAGAATTCTACAAGTTTGGTTAAGAGGGGGTGTTCTTTTTAGCTATCACCCCCTAACATGGGCACTAACTAGTCCATCAGCAGGGAGCCCGCCCATGCAGGACACTAGCCTGTAGGCGCTAGGCCTTCTTCTGCACTGTTATTAAGACTTTCTCACACCAGATATCCAGCGGCTCATTCTCCGGCCTTCTTTGCTCCTTTTGGATTAGTCAGGCCTCTACGATGGCAATCCTCTCGTGTGGCTGCACGCTTGTTCTCTAGGTATTCAACGAATCGCAGTTGGCATGAGAATGGACATGGGAAGTTCGGACACGACAGACAACCTATAGGAGAGGAGCACAGTTCACAGCAGGTGGCGCAGCACGATCGCCGCTACAAAGCCCAGTTTCAGCTTTGTCCCGTCTCAATATTGATAACACCCACCTTTCCTCCAAGCCGCTAGCATCCCACTTTAGTACCACGCTTTCACAATACACATATCGAATACCCCAGGACGGCTCGAGAACAAAGTGTTTACGGTCACTGCATGGATATTGAACTCGACCAAGACAAACATTGCCTCACCCTCTGAAGCTAATTCATGCAAGGCTCTCGAGCAATATCCGGGGAACGACAAGGGCGCTGCATTTGGACTTAACATTGTGCGAGAATGGTTTGTAACGAAAAGCACCCCAATCCGCCAGACTATGGGACGCAAATTTAATGGACAGAGCTGGATATTTGGTCTATTTGAAGGCTTTTATGTCTTGCTTATAGTGCTCGTTGGGAATGCTATCATCTTATTAGTTGGCTGTCTTTCTCACACGGGATATGTTGACGGTGTCGCCACGATTGCCCAAGGCCATGTTGACGAAGTCCAACAAATCAGCACCCTTTACCACGTCCTCATCAACGTCCTCAGAACTATCCTACTGAATTCGAGAAACTACGCAATGCAGACCTTAAGCGCACCCACACAACAAGAAATCGACGATGCACACAGGCAAGGTAGATGGGCGAATGTCGGACTAGTGCGTTTCTCCAACCTACGTCAAATCAATAGGAAAAGAGACATTTTATAGGCAACACTAGAATTCATCTCTGTCCCTCTCTATCTCTTGTAAGCCCAGCTTTAATCTATTTGTTCTTGGATTTAACCGCGCTGCTAGCTTCAAAGCAGCAATTTTCTCATAAACACTGGACAAGATTATCGAAATAACGTAGTCAACATGACAAATTCCGGTAATACGACTGAAGATTGGAAAGGACTGTCCAACGCAGAGTGGAGCGGAATTTACTGTGATCGGTATGTCTCTGGATATGGGGACTTGGGCTTCGTGGCCCACAATGCCTCATTCAATATAAAGATTGATACAGACTGGAACTTGTTGCTCAATGCACCAAACTACAACTCTTGAGAAGAGCACTGTAATTGGGCAGAATGGCTGGTTGACACCCCCGTCTTGCAGTTTAACATTCAGTTCGACACTTCCACCGGCAGTACGATCTGTACAGGATTTCACTGGCTATAGACGAGTGGTAAACACAGCGCTTCCAACGAGGCATAGTACTGTACAATTGGACGATTTTAATGCTTTTACGGCTGAGGTTTTGTGTATGTTCGTACAGCAGGGAGGATGAGAAATAGGTGTACGTATTGTAACTGTTACAGCTCACGTGATCTGTACGAATAGTACAGTTTAATTAAAGTACCCTGTACTCTAGTTAAAACAGCTAAGATTATAGGTCTCTAGAGAAGCAGTATTAAGGTCTATATAACTATTAGACCATAGCAACATAAGCCGGGAGGTCTAAAAGCTCACTGCTTACTACCTCTTGCCCTGCTGCGATTAATCTTCGGTTACAGACATCGTACTATCGCAGGATGAGATAATGGAAGCGATGTAGAGGGCTCTTAACTTCTGTAGCCGACAAGACTGCACAAAATAGACAACAGGTATCTAAGTAACTAGATAAGGCGTGTAGGTAGCAAAGCGCATAGATGGATAAATCTGCAATAGGAAAAGGTTTAGTAATAAGAATTGTTAAGGAAACAGACTACAGGTGGGTTAATTAAACCCTTTGGAAAGAGTAACCATCCTTGCAAAACTTTTAGCAAATTAGAGCTCTAAAAAAAACCTAAATGCTTACTGCAGGCATACTGCTTGTTAGAGCCCTAAGCTTCCTAAAAGGGTAATACAATCTGTACTACGTAGCGTACCTAGGGTATCATAAAACGTATGGTGCGGGTTACGAATTGGGTACGTTCGTACTGAACACGTGACCGTTACGGCTCACTTTGTACGGACCATAGTACGCCCTGCTGGAAGCCCTGGATAAACATGTCTGGCCTTCCTAGTCAGAATTCAAGCAAATTGGTTCCCGCAGTTCAACTTCAGCACCAAAAAAGCAATCTGGGATATGGTAAAGCTCTGCCCTACCTCGTCATGGCTGAACGAGTGCCCACTCCAGATTCAACACTTACTTGCCAAACCCTTGCAATCAGTTAGTAATGTCCAGATTGCATTACTGTTTACTCTCGTCGTCATCGTAGCAAATATAGCGAAGACGGCCGCCACATTTCTTACTCCTAGAGTATGTTCCACCGGTCATATCATAACACTTGGAGATGCAACCTCGTCGTTTCTCGGTCGTCCCAAAAAGAGCTCCAGCGGGAAATGGACGCTGAGCGAGAAAAAATTAGTAAACTCTAACACGCACACTCGAATTAATCCTTGGCGCCTTTAGGAGAAACTAGTAGTCTCTGTGATAGAACGAATACATGGTGGCCCAATTGTGGCCTTGTAAGCGTCAGTCACGAATGGTACGTGAATACTTTTAATCAAAGCCAGATTTATCGCTGTTTTAGTAACTGTAATAGTGCTTACCATAGGGCAAGCAAAGGGTACTTCCTGATTCCGGTGACGAAATCCTCCTTCGACACCAAGAAATTTTTAAAAACTGCCTGGCGGAAAACTTGCCCCAATTCCTACCCTCTTTGTTCTACTTTACGATTAGTCGCACTTGCACATCAATACGCTCTCCATCGCAAAAGCCTTGGAATCACGTCACCTCACTGTCTCCAACGATCGACGCACTTTCTTCAGCTACCGTACCGCTAGGCAATCCTGCTTACAGTGACTTCGGGCGTGCTACATTGTTGCTTGTACGCATATACTTGCGGAATAGAAAGGTGAGCTCTACCCAACGCTAATATGCGCTTGGAAATGCTCTCCACTTAGTTTCCTTATATTTAGCATAGTTTTCCTGGGATTCCTAGGAGCGGTATCGTATCTGGTCCTTAGGTCTGATCTCAATGTTTGCATTCCACCAGCACAACACTGTAGCGCGGTGATCAGTGCTGCTTGCCATCCACCACCAGATAGTGTTGATGCGTATCCTAAGAAGATTCAATGGGGCGTTGTGAAGAATATGTCTGGGGAAATGATTGAGCACTGCACGTTTACTAGTCAGGAAGTGTTTCCGCTGCAGGAAGGAACACTGTATGCATAAGTTTTGTTAGGGCACATGCCATGGGCCGAGCCACATGATATTAGGTATCTAAGTACTGAGAAGCAAGCAATGACGTAGAAGTAGTGTTGAAGTTTGCAGGTGCAAGATCAAGGGATCGTGACAGCGGCCTGGAATTGTCTCCCTTATTTTCCACGTTCCTTCCCCACCATGAGCCCCTCTCTGGCTTCTAGTGCAGCTGTAGTAACAATTTCTGTGTCAGAAGATATTCAGAAGATTTCGTATCCCACGGAGGACTTGAATTTACTACTGTTTACAAACTTTCCGCCTTGCTTAGCCCTCTTGCGTATTTGCTCCTTTAAGGTCATGGCCGTGAGCATGAGCCAGGAGCTCTATGAGCTAAATGAGAGACACCTACGTGTGTTCTCTCCTCTCAAGAGCAGGGGCCTGATAGGCGTGATAGGTCTGGTGAGCTCGGGTGGCGATGAAATTGATGAAATTAATAAGATACAAGGGCAGCGTCGACCGTACGTTGGGCCGTTCAGACCTCCCACTCAAGCGCTAGTCCAAGCTTACTGCTCGTTTAGGAAAGAGAAGTAAATTTATACACAAACGATGCCTTGTATCTTTTACATTCTGTGCAAGAAGTCTCTTTAAACCTAGACAGCTTACTTTCTCTCCTCGAGGAATCTAATTCCTAAATGGGCTCAGATACTAAGTATCCGCTGGGGAAAACATGAAACCGCACTTCCCAGCGATGCACGGAGATATGAACAAGGAACTAAAACAAAGTTGAACCTAGTTTCAAGCCGGATACTTCGGAACGGAAATCGTTTTGTTTGAGCGGCGGGGATTCATGCGATGCCTGGGCATATCCAGAGGAGCATATTGTGCCGAGAAAACATGTGTTTCATGAATACGATGAAGCAATGTGATACAAAAAAGCAAGTCCAATCTCACGTTTGAGGTGAATTAATCATCGCCGTAGGGCTGAGGATACTGGGTTTGGTTTCTGATTCTGAATAACACATTTGGGTATTCCATTAATTGAAGCGGGAGAGGCTGAATTGTTTGAAAACATCCCATTCAACCATTCGACTTTTACACCTAAACATACACTTCAGCAAACAGCATATGTGTTCCTTGTAAGAAAATATAACCGCTAATATTCACAATGAAGAAAAATGTATCTACACTTGCCACCCATATCTTAGAACCGGTCCAAGATCCTCGATATTGACTCACTCCTTTCCTCATCATTGCTACCCTCCCCCTCCCACCAATGCCCTCGGTGGCCCAAACACCCTATGCCCCCCGCGTCCCTTCCCCTCCGCTAATCCTGCATTAAACCCCCTATCTCCAAAAACTCTAGACTTACCCTGCAGTGTCCAATTCACGACCGGTCCCGGCGGACTCCCTGTATATGGGTTCATAGCCGTTAGAATCCAGCCTCGAGCTAGAGAGTCATAGTCGGTGGATTTGACGGCTTGCGGGACGGCGACAAGGAGTTGTTTTGAGTATTCGAAGGGAGCGAAGATGATTGCTTTGGAGAAACATGAGTTGGGAGTTGGGGCAGAGATTGGGTGTGGGATGGGTGCAGAGGTAGAGATAGAGGAGGGAGATGAAGAAGGGTGTGTGGATGGGAGTGTAACAACCATCGGGCCATGCGAACGTTCTGTTGCAGAAGATGCCCAGGGAATACCATGTGTAATCAACACACTCAGGAAGTTCAGCAGCAGTGTGAAGCTTTGACGACCTTCTGGCGTAGTGACGTAATTCTGGATTTGGAACAGAGGGCTGCAGAAAACGTCTACGACTTCTCTCGACAGTGATTGAGCACTCGGTTGGTACCGCGTGGACAGATCGAGAAGCCAGTTTGCCCCGCATTCGAAACAACAAGCGAGGGTTTGGACAAATATGTTCTTCATAGACGGGGCGCGTGTGTGGTTGGGAATTTGCCAGGATGTCCAGGTTGGGTGACTAGGGATTGTGAATTGAAGGCACAGATCGATGATGGTACGCGCGCGTTGGACGTGGGATGTGAAATTAGGGTTTGGGTATGCGCGGTGCGGAAGTTCTAGGAATACCAGATCAAGTTGGACGTATTCTGCTCTGCCGTCCGAAGCTTGCGTGATTTGTGTAGTGGGAGGTTTGAAACGGGGCAGCGATTGTGATGATGACACAATATCAAGTGTTGTAGGCCGAGCCAGCCAGGATACAGAGCCGTCGTGGAGTTGAAGAGGCGGCCCGGTCGTGCAGAGAGATACGGGGTCTCGTGCTGCAAGGCCGACTAGGAGAAGCTGGCGAAGACATTCATCTTCTATGCTAGGTCTCTGAAGTGGCGAGACTGGCTTAAGAACTAAAGGAAGACCGGAAGCATTCAGTGCAATGCAGGTTTTGTCCCGATTCGCGTCAAGCCTTCGAAGGTATTCTGGAAGTCTAGGGCTTCCATTTGCTTTCATCTTGAAGGTCTCTGCTATAGCCGTAACATACGTAAAGGGTTCTATCATAGGAGTTAGAGGCGTAACCGGACTCCTTGCGAGCAGCACTTCCCGCTCTTGCATCTTGGCTCGGCGGTTGAAGAGTTGCTGTAGTGATATTTTTCTAGCCTGGTGTTTTGGATATACGCTCACGATTTCCATGGCGAGTGTAAGCATGTGGAGGAAGAAGGCACCAGTGAAGCGTATGAAGGAGTATGAACCGTCATCCACCCCGGTAAGGCAAGGAACCAAGAACACATGGCTACGGGCTAATCTCATCTCATGTCCGCACCACGCTCTCTCAAAGAAGGTAGAGCTCAGAATGCGTTCGAAAAATAATCTGAACGGGCTCTGAGCATGCATAAAGGGTGGATTAAGGCCTCTATTCGGATGTTGATAAACTGGAAGATTCGAATAGGTGTACTGATCGAGATAGTGTCGAAGAAAGGCGACTTCTTTCTCATCAGCCACAATATCATCGAGTGCGACGACGACTGTTCTGGCGTTCCTATAGATTGTGTCTATTGCACCAATAGCGGCTGCCTTTTCTTCTTCGTCGTCCTGGTTGATGCACACCTGAAGACACTTTAATGTTAGTTCGAGCTGTTGGCCCTACGGTGCATACCTGATCAAACCATAGTCCCTCGCTTTCAGTTTGCCTCTCCCGTAGCACAGCCTGGAACATGGCAGGCGAGGTAGGAAGTGGAAACTGTTCCACTTCTCTCACCCAGCCAAACGGTAGGTTACCCACAGGAGAAACCTCCTTCCGTGGAGATACCATACTCCCATCCTTCCAGCAATAACTTAACGCAACAAACGACGTCTCTTCCTCGGCGATATTCTCCACATCATTGATGAGGCGGAACACCAAATCATCCACGGCCTTGCTTTTCGGCACAAAGTCTTTCGCAACAGTCGGCGCCAGCCGACCGAGGTCTTGCAATAAAGTTTCGGCGTCAATCGAAGAAGTGTCGGATACCCAGGGATGCCGGTCGACGAGTATCCCGCGTCTTGCATTTTCGCCAACCACGTGCGCGTGCAGAGTCGACGTATCGAGGTCGTCTCTGTCAATTTCCAGGAACTCGCAATGTCCCATTCGAGGGAAAGGATCAGACATTGGAGGAAGCATGCGTAGAACCCTAATGATGGTTTAGGAGCAAATAGATGTAACAGAGCGCTGATGTGGGATAGCAAGGCAGCTAGATCTCTTTTTCAATGACATGGAATCCTTTCATCGAGGTCCTCTTGGCATTGAGATATTTCTGCATTACCGTTCGGCGCCACAATTGTATCGAGCCGTCTGGGGTGGTGATGTTTGGGGAGTAACCTGGTGGGCGGGTCAGTATGACACTGACGTCGGGAACAAACGCCCCTCAAGAATCATTCCGTTGCGTTTACAGAACAAATATGAATATGCAGCGTAGATAAGGCAGATTTCGATCGTATCATAATCAAACAAAATACACTTGACTTCCTAGAAAGAAAAAAAGAAAAGAGCCTACAGCAATCCATAATTTCTACCAGTTGCACAGGTGTGCCATCTCGAGATGCCAAAAAGGCCATCTCAAGCACCTCCATAGAGTTCATGATCTGAAGCGCATCTTGCATGAAACCGAAAGCGAACAAAAATAGCCCCCAAACAACCGAGGTGCAAGAAACAGCCAAACCAAACCTTCCTCATCAATCGCCAAACTGTTTCCGTTTCGCAACTCCAACTTCCCGCCATCGCACATCCCACTGCGCTCAGCCCAGATGAACAATCTTGAGACCACATGACAAATCTCCAGACAGATGGATCAATCAATTTTGGCGTTTGCAAGTTTCCCGGTTGGATTCGTGAGCACATTGGATAGTCGCAGATTTTTTCGCTTATATTTGCTGTGTTTTCGAAGGCGTTTTCGAGCGACCATCACTGGGACGGAGGACTTCGTGACGAGGTAATTACTGAAAGAGCCCAATAGGACACTGCGAAACGATCAGCTTTCATGCGGTGAACAGATTAAAGGTAGGTATACCCTTTTAGAGCGCTTCGGCCTCTAGATCCGAGGATGACCAATGTTGGCTCGAGAAAATCAATCTGTCAAGTCTGTCAGTAGAACGCCAGTAGTGTCAAAAGGTGTTTCGTGCTCACCACTTCCGTGATCATGTGCTTTGGACTCTTGCAATGGAAAACCTCCACCACAACCCGGACTTGCAAGCGTGTCTTTCTAAGCAATTTGACGCATCGATCTGATACCTCCACCGCTGCCTGATATCGCTCTTTCTCCGCTTTTCCCATGGTGCTAACATCCGCTTCGGATGCTGACACACTATTATGCAATGGTGAGGGTCCGGGCCCAAGTCCTTCGTTTGACAAGCCTCCGTGACTTGAGAGTGTCTTCAACAAAGAGTCTGACTCCTGCTGGGCCGTAGCGCCTCCACTTGTGCCAGCCCCAGAGGAATCGCCGCCGACGCCAATTTCTTCATCAACGGCATACACAGCTAGGAGAGTATCACCATCTCGCAAGACCGTGCCAATTGTCCACTCTAAAGCATAAGCGGCCTCTTCGCTGAGATCAGTTGCAACGAGGTAAACCCGCTGCCGTCGTAGGCCTTTCTCAGCGTCCTCCTGGAACTGGCGCCACTTTCCGCGAATGACTTGTCGGACACAACGATGCGCCTCGGGACTTGAATGGATTGGGGAGATATTCATAGCTAGCTGCTGTGCTGACTTTATTTCGTTAAAGTCAGCCTCAGTGTCAGAACTGAAGGGGGTTGAGTATCCCGATCCGCCCTGATCGAAGTTGGTGTGGGGATGGACCCCAGTTTTCTTGCTTGTCATTTTCTCGCCATCCGGGCTCGTGACGGTGACGGTAGGTTCGAGTAAAGACCTGACTTTGTAGCTCGATGATACTTCTTTACCTAGAAGAGTCTCAGTATGACGGCGCTTCAAGTGAAAGCCGCACAAAGCACTTACGTTCGTCCTCAGCTGCTGCCAAGAGACTCTTCGGTTTCTTCTTCTCAGCACCGCGCTTTTCAGTCTCGTCGCTTTGTCTGGTACGTCGTCTTCCTCTCCTCTTCGACGAACTCCAGTCTCCCCTTTCTGAACTTGCATCTGAATCGTCGTCTTCGCTTGAATCCACCGCAGCCTCATCGTCACCGAAATCGTCCATCGCTAATCGCACTCCCCCACCGGGCGCAAGTGATTCTCCTTTCACGGGATCTGAGCCCTTACGAACAGGCAACGTAGAGAGTGCCCCGCCCGAACGGAGGAGAGCAGCGTCCGACAATCTTCGGTATGCACTCTGCATATCCACAATCTTCCCCGAGTCCGTTACGTATTTCTTAGGATCAGGCATCAAATTAAACGAGTTGGTATTAAGCTTTCGTCCTCCGGGAGACGCTGACCTGCCAGGATCTGGCGAGCCTGATTTGCCTTTGCCGAGGAGTCCACCTAGAGAATTGTGCCGCTCTCGATCTCTCGTGCCGCCATGATGTAAATCGGATGAGTTTCCGTATATTGCAGACATGGCGCCTTTTGATTTCTTCTTTCCTCCTTGTGACACCCGCTTGGGCATGGAGTGGGCCTCTATGGTCGGCATCATCTCGAACTGGTAGGCGGCTTCAGGGTTCGCTCTGGGACTTGCAAGGCTGCGAGCAGAGGGCGGCGGAGACGTAGGTCCGCGACTGGAGCTTCGATTCGCTCGTGGGGAGGAAGGGTCGAGCATGCTGCCATAGGGAGTTGCGATGCCGACGCCAGTGCCCGCAACTGAGGCATGGCGAGCTGAGGATGGGGCTGGGCCAATGTCGAGCATGCTCCGCACTGGCGATACTGCGGCAGCAGGGCTTTGCGCGCGGGCAAGGGGGCTTTCGGTGCGCGGTGGCCTAGGAACAGATGGCCGCCCTTCCAGCAGCGCCATGACCTCCCTCCTCTCTTCGTCGAGCGCCGATTCAAGAGACATTATTGCTGAGCTTCTGTAGGTGCCGTTTCTGCGATGTAGTGACGCGTGTTGACTTAGACGTGGGCGGTAGTTCCGTTGGAGACAGTGTTCTCGGTGGAAATTGCTTGCGGAATGGCAGTCGATTAGGGTTGCGAATAGAGAGCCTACTGTGGAAGCGGCGAATCACGGGGAGGCAGACAGGGACGTGGATGGTGCGGGCGCGTGTGGGGTGATGTGGTACCGTGAAGGGTACCTGGGGCAGTCGTCTGGAGTTATGTCATCATCGGAGGGAGCTCCAGGCTGTCAAACGGAGCGTCCGCTAACAACAGCAACCAATTGCCTCGAGCGGAAGGAGGAGATGGATAGTGGATGGACACGGCGGGGTAAGAAAATGGAAGAATGAAAAGAAAGCGAGGGCTAGCTGGATAGAGCGATCTCGAGTTGTTAACCGCTGTCAGAGAACAAGAGGTTCCCAAGACCGGTGGTGGATGTGAAAGACATATGGAAGAGCGGATTTAGCTGAAGAGTGAATGAATGGGGCTTCGGAGGCAATAAGCGCGACAAGGACACGATACGTCGTGGGTCGTCTGCTAGTCTAGGGCAATGTTGAGGGGTTGGAGGACGATGCGATGAACACCTGGGCAGGGGCTTGGCACCTGGAATCCTATGATGGGTTGTCCTCATGTCGCATGTTCTTTACAGCGTCTTCACGGTTTTCTTACAGTTGCGGCTCGCTACCATGCAGTACCTTCTAGCTAGGTGAGCTACACCGAGACATTTATATCAAACGACTGGCAAGTCTGTGTTATCTGTTTGTTTGATGCATCTCTTGGCAGTGACTTGGCACAATCACATGATGCTCGCTGAAGATCCAGCTGCCGATGAGGACGTGCACCGACAACAGCCGACAGGGCAGCAGCCACAGCCTCAGAGTCGATCACAACGAGGATGAACTACGGTCTCAATTGCGTCGGATGTAGTTCCCGGCTATCCATATATGTGAAGAAGATTGATACAGCGGAATACCCTCTGACACCATGCTAGGGTCCGATAGTGTACATTCATACCCCGATCTGACTCTTGAAGCATCCTCGCCGTTTCCTCTCATCTCTTCCTAGGCAAGACAACGTTTGCTCTTGCTGCGACACCCAGCTTGTGTACGGCATTCCTTCGCTCCCAAACCCCGCTGCGTCCTTCAACCACGCTTATCAGCTCTTGCGCTACTCTCTGTGCAAATCCACCCTTTCCACTTCCTACGTGCCTCCGCCGCGTCGCTGCTGCAAGAATCCACTGGACTGCTGTTCTCCGTCGTTGCCTTTGGCCAAGGGGGACCGGGATCTGCAAGGCAACACCACCACCCGCGGCACCCCTCTGGCTTCGAATGCGGAGAAGAGGGGCGACTGAGTCTATGGCGAGGGTGAGGTATAATATAGGGTTGAGAGGGAGGTGTGATGGTGGAGGAGCACCAGGAATTAAGGGTCGGGTTGGGTTGATAGTCGGAATGGGAGCGGTGCGGAGATGTTCAAGAATAAGGGCCATATTCTATTTAGTGAAATGTTAGCCAATACATCTTTTTAAGGACATGCAACAGAGGCGAGATCTTACCCGTTGAGCAACGCTCTTCTCACCATGGCGCATGAGCAGATTGGTGACTTGGTCAACGACTGGGTCGTATCTATGTTTTACGTGCGCATCCTTAGGAATCGGGAGTGTTGGCAGCCCAAATTTCACGCCTGGAACTTCTGGTCTTGTTTTCAGGTTGAAATCCACGAGCCCCAAATCAACCCCGCCGGCGGTAGTTGGTGTAGTAGTCGTAGAGTACGAGCGGGAGCATTTGGGTGTCGAATCCAAGGGCTTTGCTTTGAGCGCGTTCTGCATAACTTTGGGGAGCTTCGATATCGCCTCTTTGTCATCTTTAACAACCTAGTAAGTATAAGTCAACACACTCTGGAAGATGAGTCGAGATTTGACGGACCTCCTCGATGGGTGTTCCCTGCTCCAATTCTGGGCCTTCCGTGCCTGTGATCTTAGCCATTTTTGCAGCCTCCTCGCTAACCACTGGTAGAGATTGCGAATCAATGCGTTTTGATCGAGTTGCAACAGGAGGGTCTTTCTCGTCCGAGTAGAAGCGGCATCGGGGTATCGCCGTTCGTATGACGGGCTGGATTCGCCATTGCGATTGCCGTTGCGCTCTGTACCGAATTCCACGGGCAAATGATCCAATATTCAATCGTGGAGGCATATTCGATTGCGGGTTGGAAGTACGAGTCCTGCGGAGAAAATGACAATGAGATACCGAACTCAGTGTGGCAATGCGCTAGCCGTTTTTGGCAAGCACGCGCACTGCAAGCAACTCCTTCTGTACAGTCATTCCAAAAAGTCTGTCCCATGGCCTGAGCACTCGCTTATGAGCTCAGGGGCTGACTTGTGAGATAAGTGTGGCGCATGATTCTTGAAGCATGGACGCAGATCACGTGCATTCTATTTTTGGCATAAGCGGGAACCCTCAGGTTTAGAGGTGCGGTTGGAGCTGTGCTGTGAGTCGTGCTGGCCCGAATGGCACCATTTGCAACACCACAGCAAACATGGAACTGGCCAGATAAGTGCCAGCGCAAACTGACCCTATAGATGTGCCTGCAGACTATGCTTCTCCTGTAGAGACCGAAGAAGAGATCCCTTACCATACCACATACTACTAGAAGCGCGGACGACCTTTAATGAAGGAGAAGGCTTAGAGCTAGCAATACCTTACCCTACCTAAGGAGAAAGCCCTTGTCGCGTTTATACTACAAATAAGTGCAGTCAGAACTTCTATATGTGTTAAGTATATACCTGCACTTGCCTTTTGCTGTAACGATTCTCATGAATCGTTCCATCTCGGGCGGCCCGGAACCTCCGGAAGGCCCCCGTATCGGCCCCGACCCCGACCTGGCCCCAACCCCTGCTGTTACCCCTATTCCCTCATGTATTTAGTCGCACCTCGCCCCCGTAGCTAGCCTAGTAGTTTTCTAATATCCTTTGTACAAGGCCTATAGGTGTTAACAGAGATCCCAGGTCATTAAGTCCCTACGCACTCCTATACGCCTCTAAGTGGATTCCTACTGCATTTAGACCTATTGTCTTGCCTATGCTGTTATATTATATTAGAAAACTTACTTTTACTAGTAACGTACTTTACAGGCGAGTTGCTTACACACCTAAGTTGCTTACTTTTACTAAGACTCTACTAAACTACTTTTTTTACACTAATGCATTTCTAATAACACTACTTAGACATGCTAAAAAAATGTTAAATATAGCTTATACTTTAAACTTTTAAATAAAACATAAAACTTTTAAAAAAAATATGCTATAGCTATATATAAAGTCTTTTAAAGAATAATAAATAACTATAGCACTAGATAACTTTTATAAGCTAATTTTACAGCTAACTTATAAAGGCTAAGTAATAAAAAGTAGGTAATTATTAAAACTATACTTAAGCTATATGTGTAAGAATTTTTCTCTTAAATAGCATTTATAGCTAATATAGCTAATTTTTTACACACTAAGCATAATCTAGGCTATATTAGCATAAACTAGCCTAGTATATTTATAAAGTGTTATTTAAAGCTTAAAGTAAAGTTTTAAGTATAAGTATAGTTAATAAATATTTAGCTTATAATAAAGTCTATTTTACTAAAGTTATATATGTTATTATTTTAAATACTATACTTAGCTTTAATATTCTTTATAAGGCTAAACTTACTTTAAATTACTTTAAAACTTTTATAAAAAGCTTTTTTATAGTTATTGTCACGGTATCCTCCCCGGATCCCAGACATAACTGTATTGGACGCGTACTAGAGTATTATTAGTGCACGTCTGACACAAACACGACACAACACAGACATGAACTTAAGCACAAATCGCCTTAACACTAACTAAACCTAGAACAGGCTTAATTTATACCTAAAGCGCTTAGACTTCTAAGCTAAGTATTTAATTACTAATTTCCTCCTAAACTTTTCTGTTCCTTACACAATGTCTTGTACCTACTATAATACCTTATATAGTAATTAAACTAGACTTCTGTAAAGCTCTATAACCTTACTTATGCATAATTATAACATTACATTATGTTAAAACTTTAGCTAAGAATAGCCTCTAAATCTAATTTAATAAGCTTAGTACTTGCACAACTCTAAGCTATTAAAGCAAGCTAAAAAGCCTTTTAAAAAGCGCTTACTCTATAGGAAAGCTACTATGTTGTAAGCTTTAAAGCTTTTTAAAAAGACTTTAAAAAACAGCTTTATGTTATTAAGTAGTCTGTTTCTGCCTTAACTCCTGTTATAGTAGTAAGAACTAAGAACTTACTAGCCTTAAAGCTTACCTAGAAGTCTAGAGATAGCTTAACTCTCTCCTGCCTAACACTGCCTACAACTTGTAACTTTTTTAACCTAGTAATAAAATCTAACTAACTCCTTAATCCTCTGCTGTTTAACAGAAAATAGAAAAACCTACTTTCTTTTCTATGTAAGCTTTAATATAAACTTAAAAGAAACACAGACTAATTCCCCTTTAAACACTCTTAGTTACTATATGCCTACTCTTAACTTAACTATAATGTAACAGCCTTAATTAACTTACTAATAAATAAGAATATTATTAACTTAGATTAATTTATAGCATTTCTATAAGCAACTTATAAAGACTTAAATAAAAAGTTAACAGCCCTAAGTTGCCTAAACACTTTATAATAAAAAAGAAAAAGCTTTACTTTACACTTTGCTAAGTTCTACTAACTTGCATCTAATACAGGCCTAAATAAGATAGGTCTAATTATAGCCCTATATAACTCCCTCTTAACTAAACTATAACGCGCTATAGTAGGAGAACCCCTTCTAAACAACCTTAACGTGTATGCAAACCTAATTACTACCTACAATAATAACATAAGGTTCCTCCCTGTACAAGCCCTAATACGCCCCTAAACTAGCGCAGTTGCAAATAAGGACCCTAATATAATAAAAATTAATTTAAATTATGCTTTAGTTAGTTCTAGAAAGCGTAAAAATTACAGGAAGAAAAGTTAATGCTTTAAGTGCAGTAAGCATAGTTATATCTTTTAAAACTGCTCTATTCCTCTTCTTTAAGTCTGCGCAAGTAGCGCTGCTAGCACTTATTAAAGATTCTTACTATTCTAATTTTATTTCTGTAAGGGCTTTAACTTGTATTTAAGCTCTAATCCCCCTTACTACTCTTAATGTAGCTGCAGCTATAGCAGTAGAAGCCTACAAAAAAGCTTGTCCTAGGGCTAAGTCACCCTCTAGGACTAATTTAACACTAGATCTCTGCTAACCTATAGGCTAAGTCCCCTACTAATAACTAGAAGTACTAAGTTAATATTCTTATATATTTATAACAAGAAACTGTATTAGCTCTAATATAAGCTCTTATTAACTTAGAAGTAAATAGCATAGGTTACATTAACAGAGAACTAGCGCATAAACTAAATCTTTAATTAACACTACTTACCTAAATAATTTACTTAACTAGATTTAATAGAAAACAACTTAAAGAAGGTTTTATCTTTTATACTATAACTATTATAATTACTTACTAACACTATAAGAAGCAGATTAAGCTCTATGTAATAAACATAGGATGTTATAACCTAATTCTAAAACAACTATAGCTATATTAGCACAAGGTTGCCTTTAATTACTAAGAGTAAGTTTTAAACTTTAACTTTTCTTAATGCTAAGATGTATGCTTACACTTACACCTAAATAACACTTAAATAGCACTTAATATAGAAGGTCTTTAGACCTACTCCTTAATAACTTAGAGAAAAACTACCTAAGTAAGGCTAACAAGCTAGGCCTTTTACTAAGATAGGCTATGTAAAATAATTTAACAACTACTTAAACCTAAAAAAGAGAAAGCCTTTAAAGAACCTTTACCTACTTAATTTAGACACAAACTAGGACTTAAACAGTAGATAGACATCTGCTACATAGGACCTGCCCTATTTATAACTCTAGCTTAACAACTAGATTACAAAATCTACGCAGTTATAATTTCTAATATAGACTAAGCTTTAGCTCTTTAAAAACACACTAACTTAAGAATAATAGTCTTTTAAGACTACTATAACCTATTATATGTCTTTTTTTAAAATAAGTCTAATAAGCTTTTAATATAATGTCTGTATAATTACTAGATAACTCTTAAGCCTAGCAAACAACCTAGTTATAGGCCACTGTATAGGATGTTACTAAACAAATTAAAAGTGCTCTAAAAATACCTTAACAAGAACCTAAAAAAAAGGTTTATTTAAGCTAGCTTTTTACTAGTAGTGTTACCTATACTATTTATAAAGAAACCTAGGGGTAGGCTTTAATTCTGTGTTAACTACTAAGGACTAAACACTATTACTATTAAAAACTAATACTTAATTCCTTTTTTATAGAAAACTCTAAGCTAACTAAGTAAAGCAAAGTATTTTATAAAGTTAGATATTATTACTGCCTTTAACAAGCTAAGGATAGTAAAGGGTGATAAGTAGCTAACAGTGTTTTAGACCTAATATAGACTATTTAAGTACCTAGTAATGCCCTTTAGCTTAGCTAACGCGCCTAGTACTTTTTAACATTTTATAAACAACTTACTCTAATCTTACCTAGACATGTTCTGCACTGCGTATATTAATAATATTCTAATCTATAGTAATAGCCTTTTAAAGCACAAACAGCATGTACGCTTAGTGCTAAAGGCTATAAAAGAAGTAGGTCTATAACTTAACATAGACAAATGCAAGTTCTACTAATTAAAGGTTACATATTTAGGATATGTAATCTCTATAGATAGCATCTAAATAGACCCTGTTAAGGTTTAGACTATGCTAGATTAGCAATACCTAAAAGACATAAAGAATGTTTAAGCCTTTATAAGATTTACTAACTTTTACTAATAATTTATTAACAACTTTTTATAGCTAGTAAGCCCTATAATTGCACTTACTAAGAAAGAAGTTTAATTTAACTTTAACTTAAATTACTAATAGTTTTTTAACTAGCTAAAAAAAGCTTTTACTAAAGCTTTAATACTTTACTACTTTAACTTTAAACTACTAATACTTATAGAAGCTAATGCCTTAGACTACATAGTAGCAGGAGTTCTCTCCTAGACTAAGCTAGACAGGACTATTAGGCCTATTATATACTTCTTAAAAAGAATAAGTCTTGTAGAAGGCAATTATAAAATCTATAACAAGAAATTACTTACTATAGTACACTGCTTTAAACAATAGCAACCTAAACTAGAAGGTGCAGCGCATCTAATATAGGTCTTATTTAACTATAAGAACTTGCAGTACTTTGCAACTATAAAATAACTTAGCTACTAATAAGCTTATTAGTCTAAATACCTATCTTATTTTAATTTTAAGATTACTTATTATTCTAGTTAAGATAAAGAGAAACTAGATGCTTTTATAAAGTAATCCTAAGACGTTCTTGCTTAAAAAGAAGTGTAAAAAGCTTAACACTAAACTCTACTCTAACTTAAGCTATTTTTAGACCTTAACCTAAATAAAATAAATTAGATAATTAATTAGATTATTACTAATAAGTATCTAAATAATAAATTTATCTAAAAAACCTTAAACCTGCTCTAAAATAGCACTAGTTAGTTAAAAAAGGTAACACTAGCTAACTATAAAAACTAAAATAGCAAGCTGTATTACTATAACTAACTTATAATTTTTAATTCTAACAAACTAAGAATTAAACTACTCTAAATTATACATAACTTGCCTGTTAGAGGACACCTAGGCAGAGGAAAGACTCTTAACCTACTACAGAGAGAGTACTACTAGCCCCGCATGTTCTATACTATACGCTAATATGTATTATGTTGCTATACTTACTGTAAAGTAAAGGCCTCTTAAAAAAGGTACAATAGCCTGCTTAAACTGCTCCTAATCTTTAAATAAGCTTAAAAAGACATATTAATTAATTTTATTATAGACTTACCTTTATCTAAAGGGTACATAAATATTATAGTAGTTGTTAATTACTTAACTAAGTATTAACACTTAATACTATGTTCCTCTATAACTGCCTCTAATATGGCCTAGTTATTCTACTAATATGTATAGGTTTACTATAGCCTGCCTAACATAATTATATTAGACAGAGGTACGCAGTTTGTCTTAGCCTTCTAGGATAAACTCTGTAAATAGCTCTAAATTATCCTCTATCTATTTACAGCTTTTTACCTAGAGACTAACAGCTAGACTAAGAATATAAACGCTGTAATAGAATAAGTCTTATAAGTGTACATAAACTACTAGTAGGATAACTAGGTAAAATAGTTAGCTACAGCATAGTTTAAAGCTAATAACATAACATCTAAATTAACACAAGTATCCCTGTTCTTAGCAAACTATAGATACTACCCCTAAATAGAATTTAAACTACTTATAAATACCCCCTAACTAACTTATTAATTTATATAAGTAATAGACATAAATAGACTTATTAACAAAATCTAAAATATATTTAAATATGTTTATAAAAAGCTTACATAGGCTTAAGCTCTTTAACAAGAATACATAAACTAATTCTAAACTCTTGCCCCTGCGTATGCAGCTGGCAAGAAGGTCTAGCTAGATGCTAGAAATATCTAAATAAACTAATAATTAAAGAAACTTAATTAGAAAAACCTTAGCCTCTTTACAGTAGCCTATATAGTCTTATTACACACTTACTAATTAATCCTACCTAACAGCATAAAGATACACCCTGTGTTCCATGTATTATTGCTGCGCTAAGTAGCCCCTAAATCTAACTATCTACCTAGACAGCTAAACCTGCTACCTAAACCTGTTATTATAAATAATAAACTAGAATACATTATAAAAAATGTTAAATAGATCTAGTTTAACAAGAAAAAACGTATCTATAAATACCTTATAAAATAGACTAGATATAACAAACTGTTGTAGGAACCTGCAGAAGCCCTGTAAGAGAACTCTGCAGTAACCTAATTCTACGCCTAATACCTATCTAAACTAAACCTGTACCCTAACAAAGACAACCTAATGCTAGAACTACTAATGTAAAGGATTCTCTTCCTAATAAGGGGGGGGGTACTGTCACAGTATCCTCCCTAGATCCTAGACATAACTGTATTAGACGTGTACTAGAGTATTATTAGTGCACGTCTAACATAAACACAACACAACACAGACATAAACTTAAGCATAAATTGCTTTAACACTAACTAAACCTAGAACAAGCTTAATTTATACCTAAAGCGCTTAGACTTCTAAGCTAAGTATTTAATTACTAATTTCCTTCTAAACCTTTCTGTTCCTCACACAACGTCTTGTACCTACCATGATACCTTACGTAGTAATTGAACTAGACCTCTGTGAAGCTCTATAACCTTACTCGTGCACAATCGTGACAGTTATACTATACTTAAATATTACTTTAAAGTTTAGATAATACTTTTTAAACATACTAGGCTAGTTTATGCTAATATAGCCTAGATTATACTTAGTATGTAAAAAATTAGCTATATTAGCTATAACGTACCTAACAGGTTGGCCGGCCACTTTTGCCAAGCCCCTACTAAAACCACCCTATTCTAGCGCAAAACAGCCTACTTTAGCCCTATATAAAGCAATATAACATAAGATATTATTTAGAGTCTACTTCTACTACTTTTTTTACACATATGTAAGTTATGCCTAGTCTAATTACACTACTTATATTACTTTTAACTTAGCTTACTTTTTTTTAGCGCGCACTTGTGTTTTTAGCTTCTTTCTATTACTACACACTTTAAACTCCTTTAAAGCAGTTAAATAAGCTTTATTTTTAACTATTAAGGTTTTTTTTACTTAAATCTACTTTTTTTTATGTAATTTATGTTATGTAGCAGCCTTATTTACTACTTAAAGCTTTGTAATCTTCTTTTATGCTAACACTAGCTTATACGCAATAATTACTGCCCCTTTTAAGACCTTTTTAAAGGCCTTTACTATAGACATTAGTAAGCTATCTACATGCCTTTAAATTTTTACTTTTATAAGCATTAATTATAACTTAAATTTAAAGGTATTACTTAGAGTTTATAACTACTAGGGCTTATTATTAATAAGTAGTAGTAGTAATAGAGTACATAACTAGATATTAAAGGCTATTTTAACTTATTTTAGGTTAAATAGGACTAAACTAGCGTCTTAAACCCTTTTTTAGATATTACTAAAAGTAATTACTATATTATAAATGTGTATAACGCATAGTAAGAACTTAAGTTTTATAATATAAGTAATTTAGTTATATGTCCGTACGCAGCAGCAGCGTCGCGTCCTGGATACGAGCGATCGCGCACGAGCAGGATCACGTATCTATGTCACATGATGCTCGTGCGCGAACCTCTGTGCGCGAACATCTAGATATCCCCCTTTTCCTCTATATAGAGGAAAGACAAGAGTAATAGAACTAGAAACATGTTACTCTTACCTTACCTACTTTATATACTGTGCACACTGTACACTACTCTTACTTTTGCTACTTAAGTGCTTATACTATAAGCAGCTAGCTATTAAAGCCTATTTAACACTAATTAGTAGTTAATTTAATTAACTATAAATTAGTAAGAGTAATAATAAAGTACTTACACTTTATAAGGTACTTTATTTTATTACTTATTCTTTAAAAAAAGTAATAGCAGAGTACTTACGCCTTATAAGGTACTTTGTTTTGTTACTTATCTTTTAGAATAGCAGATTAATCCTTTGCATTATACAGCAAGCTCTGCTACTATACAGAGTAAGGAGGAGATAGTGTAAGACGCACACTAAAGCTACTAAAGCTGCACAACCTAGCAGCTAGATAATAGCAGTACCTGCGTAATCTACTGCATAAGCAATTAACCTTACGCCTTATAAGGCACTTTATTTTGTTACTTATCTCTTAGAAAGAGTAACAATAAAGCACTTATGCTTTATAAAGTACTTTATTTAGTTACTTATCTCTTAAGATAGCAGATTAATTCTTTGCATTATACAGCAAGCTCTGCTACTATACAAAGTAAAGAGGAGATAGTGTAAGGCGCACACTAAAGCTATTAAAGCTGCATAACCTAGCAGCTAGACAACAGCAGTACCTGTGTAATCTACTAAAAAAGTAATTAACTATACTATTATAATAAAATCTTATTAGCAACTAATAACTCTATGTAATAATAAAAAGAATAAGAAACAATTTCTATTATATAAATAACTTATAAAGGACATAAAGATATTAAAGGCAACACTATAGAATAAGACTAGCCTAGAGTACTAGAATAATAAGATTAATATGTTAAAAGCTCTAATAAGCTTATAGACTTAATTATATATAAGTTATATAATTACTAATTTACATATAATAACTTAGAAAGGCGCTACTTTTTTAAGTGTATATATAAAAGATTTTAAAAGATAAATACTATAAGACTTCTTAGCACTTAGCTATATATTTAAAAGAGAGCTTATATAAGTGCTAGAAAATAAAGGAATTACACTACAGCTAAGCACTAAAGGTACCTAAGCCTAGAAGCTGTATAATATAGTATAAAAAAAAGTAATTATACTAAAAAGGCTTTATATATAACCTTTATTACTATATAAGGCTCTGCACAGAAGTAGACTAAACACAATGCTGCTATTAACACTAAATATACTAGTATTACCTACTCCTACACCTTAGCTAGCACTACACTAATTACTATACAAATAATACATGCCACCCTACTTAACGCCTGCTCCACACCCTTAATTGTACACACCACTGCCTGCAGTAGTGTATGCACTACTAATACCACCTGCACAATCTATACCACATTACAACCTGTATAAACTTCTACCTTAAAGAGAAAACACTAAAAAAAAACTCTTAGTAGATAAGATTATATAATTTTAAAAAGCATAAAAAAAAATAATAACTACATAAGTTAACTATATAACATTTTTATAAATAAAATAAAAATCTTTATTAATTTATGTTAATAGCTAAATATCTAGAAAACTTAGTATATAGACATTTTTTTAGATATCCTAAAAAGTTAGGCAAATATGTACTATATGCATAACATAGGCCTTAGACATAACTAGAAGCATTTGTATAACACCTTAAGTAGTTACTTTAACACTAATGTAAACTATAGCTAGTACTAAACAGACTAGATAATAATAACTTTTACATAATACTAATAAAAGAACTTTAATAAAAGTTTATATAAAGTCCTTAAAATAATAATTAATAAGCTTACACTTATATAAAGGGCACTAAAAATAAAATTTTAAAGAGATGTTCTACTGCACACTACTATTATATAAGCCTGTTAAGAATAACTAGAACTAGAACATGCTATGTTTACTATTAAGCCCTTATATAAAGCTTTATTTAGTAACTTATAAGTATTACTTTAAGTTACTATAAACTAAAGAGTAAACTAATACCTCTAGAAACTGCCTAATATATACTACATAGACTACTAATATAACTCTACATAACAAGAGTTTACACAACAAGAAGGAAGCTTTTCTCTATGTAAAAAAAGACAACATAGAAGATCCCTATCTAAGTTTAGGCTATAATTTAAAGATAACTATACATAGATAAAGAAGTGCTTTGTCTACTATAAGAAAAAATGTTAGTTATTAAACTACTCTTATAATAACTATACACAAGCAAAGAACTAGTATGTTGCCTTATATAAAGATTTTTATAATAAGACTTTATTATATAAAGCTATTACTTTATATATCTAAGACTTTAAAGGTTACTCTAAGAAAGAAAATAACTTACATAATATAAAAAAAATAAAATAGAAAAGTAAGAATGCTAAAAAAGCTATTAACTACTTTACTTTTACTACTTATTTATACTATGCAATAAGAGAGGACATCTACAGCATTAAACCTAAGAAATATGCTAAGCAATTTATTTTTAATAACTAATACTATATAGTATACTAAGGTAAACTATAAGATATAGGTGTAGTAAAAATCTTTACTATTAGCAAGTCTTAACTTAAAGTGTACATATAAAAAAACTTATATATAAAAATTAATTAAACACCTAGCTAAACAGATATTAGCTTTAAAGGCTAGACACTAAAAGAATTAATTAGTACTATATAAATCTAGAACTTAATTAGTCTAGTTACATACTATATTCTAGAGACTCTAACACTATTTCTGCTATTACTAGCAGATGCTAATTAACTTAGAGCATACTTTAACAACATTTTAAATATTATTATACATAAAGACAAAACTACTATACTTATTATATAAAAATAAGGACACTTTTTTTTTAATATTAGTAAGAAAGAATCTATGTCTTTCTTTACTAAATTAAAACTCTACTGCCTCTACTACTAATTTAGACACCCCTGCATAGAGAGACTCTAGAAGATGCTAACTAGCGCTAGCTACAATGTTAATGCCGCAGTGCTAGAAGAGATTAAGAAGTTCTGCCACCTCTACTAATTATACAACTAGGCCCTGCTGTCACGGTATCCTCCCTAGATCCTAGACATAACTGTATTAGACGCGTACTAGAGTATTATTAGTGCACGTCTAACATAAACACAACACAACACAGACATAAACTTAAGCATAAACTGCCTTAACACTAACTAAACTTAAAATAGGCTTAATTTATACTTAAAGCACTTAGACTTCTAAGCTAAGTATTTAATTACTAATTTTTTCTTAAACCTTTTTATTTCTTACATAACATCTTATACTTACTATAATACTTTATATAGTAATTAAACTAGACCTCTATAAAGCTTTATAACCTTACTTATGCATAATTATAACATTATATTATGTTAAAACTTTAGCTAAGAATAGCCTTTAAATTTAATCTAATAAGCTTAGTACTTATATAACTCTAAGCTATTAAAGTAAGCTAAAAAGCTTTTTAAAAAGCGCTTACTTTATAAAAAAGCTACTATATTATAAGCTTTAAAGCTTTTTAAAAGGACTTTAAAAAATAGCTTTATATTATTAAGTAGTTTATTTCTGCCTTAACTTTTATTATAGTAGTAAGAACTAAGAACTTACTAGCCTTAAAGCTTACTTAAAAGTCTAAAGATAGCTTAACTTTTTCTTGCCTAATACTACTTATAACTTATAACTTTTTTAATTTAGTAATAAAATCTAACTAACTTCTTAATCCCCTACTATTTAATAAAAAATAAAAAGACCTACTTTTTTTTTATATAAGCTTTAATATAAACTTAAAAGAAACATAGACTAATTCTTTTTTAAATGCTTTTAGTTACTATATGCCTACTTTTAACTTAACTATAATATAATAGCCTTAATTAACTTACTAATAAATAAAGATATTATTAACCTAGACTAATTTATAGTGTTTTTATAAATAACTTATAAAAACCTAAATAAAAAGTTAATAGCTTTAAGTTACCTAAACACTTAATAATAAAAAAAAAAAGCTTTACTTTACACTTTACTAAGTTTTACTAACTTGCATCTAATATAGGCCTAAATAAGATAAGTCTAATTATAGCCTTATATAACTCCCTCTTAACTAAACTGCAACGCGCTATAGTAGAAGAACCCCTCTTAAACAACTTTAATGCGTATGTAAACCTAATTACTACCTATAATAATAACATAAGGTTCCTCCCTGTACAAGCTCTAATACGCCCCTAAACTAGCGCAGTTATAAATAAAGACTTTAATATAATAAAAATTAATTTAAACTATGCTCTAGTTAGTTCTAAAAAGTGTAAAAATTATAAAAAAAAAGTTAATACTTTAAGTGTAGTAAGTATAGTTATATTTTTTAAAACTACTTTATTCTTTTTTCTTAAGTCTGCGTAAGTAGCGCTGCTAGCACTTATTAAAAATTTTTACTATTTTAATTTTATTTTTATAAAGGCTTTAACTTATATTTAAGCCTTAATTTTTTTTACTACTCTTAACATAGCTGCAGCTATAGCAGTAGAAGCCTATAAAAAGGCTTGTTCTAGAGCTAAGTTACTCTTTAGAACTAATTTAACACTAAATCTTTACTAACTTATAAGCTAAGTCCCCTACTAATAACTAAAAGTACTAAGTTAATATTTTTATATGTTTATAATAAAAAACTATATTAGCCCTAATATAGGCTCTTATTAACTTAAAAGTAAATAACTTAAAAGTAAATAGCATAAGTTATATTAATAAAAAACTAGCGTGTAAACTAAATTTTTAATTAACACTACTTACTTAAATAATGTACTTAACTAGATTTAATAAAAAATAACTTAAAAAAAGTTTTATTTTTTATACTACAACTATTATAATTACCTACTAACACTATAAGGAGTAGATTAAGCTTTATGTAATAAACATAAGATATTATAACTTAATTCTAAAATAACTATAGCTATATTAGCATAAAGTTACTTTTAATTACTAAAAGTAAGTTTTAAACTTTAACTTTTTTTAATACTAAAATATATGCTTACGCTTACACCTAAACAACACCTAAGTAGCACTTAATATAGAAGGTTTCTAGACTTACTTCTTAATAACTTAGAAAAAAACTACTTAAGTAAGGCTAATAAGCTAGGCCTTTTACTAAAATAAGCTATATAAAATAATTTAATAACTACTTAAACTTAAAAAAAAAAAAGCTTTTAAGAAATTTTTACTTACTTAATTTAAACATAAACTAGAACTTAAACAGCAGATAGACATCTACTATATAGAACCTGCTCTATTTATAACCCTAGCTTAATAACTAGATTATAAAATCTACGCAGTTATAATTTCTAATATAGACTAAGCTTTAGCTTCTTAAAAACACACTAACTTAAAAATAATAGTCCTTTAAGACTACTATAACTTATTACATGTCTTTTTTTAAAATAAGTTTAATAAGCTTTTAATATAATATTTATATAATTACTAGATAACTTTTAAGCCTAGCAAACAACTTAGTTATAAGCTACTATATAAAATATTACTAAATAAATTAAAAGTGCTTTAAAAATACCTTAATAAAAATTTAAAAAAAAGTTTATTTAAGCTAGCTTTTTACTAGTAGTGTTACTTATACTATTTATAAAGAAACCTAGAGGTAGGCTTTAATTCTATGTTAACTACTAAAAACTAAATACTGTTACTATTAAAAACTAATACTTAATTTTTTTTTTATAAGAAACTCTAAGCTAACTAAGTAAAGTAAAGTATTTTATAAAGTTAGATATTATTACTACCTTTAATAAGCTAAAAATAGTAAAAGGTAATAAATAGCTAACAGCATTTTAGACCTAATATAAACTATTTAAGTACCTAGTGTAACAGCGCAGGCAAGACAATGGGTCCGAATGCGGTATGAATCCACTCAGAGGCATATGGGAGTGCGTGGGGACTCAGAGACCTGGGAATACCAATGACA
>NW_022985185.1:837101-854482 GCF_010093535.1 Lindgomyces ingoldianus
GCGCAGGCAAGACAATGGGTCCGAATGCGGTATGAATCCACTCAGAGGCATATGGGAGTGCGTGGGGACTCAGAGACCTGGGAATACCAATGACACCTATAGGCCTTGTACGTAGGATATCAGAAAACTACTAAGCTAGCTACAGGGGCAAGGTGCAACTAAATACATAAGGGAATAGGGGCAACTGCAGGGGACTAGGTTGAGTCATAGTTAGGGCTAATATAGGGACCCTTTAGATAGGATCTAAGCGACCTAAGATAGAACAATTTGTAGAATTATTACACTACTCCCCCCTTTATAAGCTAATAGTCCCTATCTATAGTGTTTAGAAAGTATTTAAAAATGCTTTAAAACTAATTTAGATAAGATATAATAAGTACAACTATCTTAACTAAAATTTCCTATTACTAAGAAATAAACTAAAAACCTAATACTAATATAATGCCTCTGTTATAATGTTTTTATTTAGTAGTAACTAGTAGTGTAGTTATTATTAATATAGCAAATTTATTATTTATAGTAATAAGTGTTTACTTGCTTTACTTATATAGTCTAGTTAATTTTATTAGTTTCTTTTTTAGCTATTATCTAAATTCTCTACCTTATAAGTATTATTATACACTTAATATCTTATAGCTTAGTCTGCTAACTAATTATAGCATTAAAGAAAATTACTATGCTGCTCTGCCCCCCTTCTAAAGCCTCTTTAGAGGTGTTTTAAGTTATCTACTTTTAGGCTGCCTACGCCCTTGCTTACAGCCTTTAAGTTAAGTTTTTCTATTAGTCTTTTAGATTAAAGAAATGTAAATATTACACCTTATATAATAAAAAAATGCAATCTTATATAAATATAGTCTAATACTGCTAGGTTACAAGTTACTAATGCGTGTATAAGTCCTCTTATATTATAAGAAGAAATTCCTAGTCTTTTAGGGCTATCTTAAGCTATAGGCAGCAGCCTAAAACACAGGGAGTAAAAAAAACAAAAAAGAGGCTTTTAAGGCTATTTTAAAGTCTGCTTAGAACCTAGCGCAGGTAGCGTAGGTTATAAAGAGTTAGGAAGCTAGGCTTCCTACAGCTAGTGTTTAGGTGGCCTTATTCTACTAAAATACTAAGCTACTCTAACAGGTTTTAGCTCTAGAGGCTTTAGTGTCTAACCTTTAGGTAGACATTATAGCACTTTTAGGCAGCTAAGAATAAGGTAGAGAGGGTTTAGAAGGAGTCTAGAGGGGAGAGAGGAAAGGAAAGAGAAAAGGAAGAAAGGCAAAGAAGGAGAAAAAGAAAAGTCTAGAGGTGTCTAACAGCTTACTATTAGACTTTCTAAGCAACATGTCTGTAAAGTTATAATAATATTATATAAAAATATAATCTAACTTCTTACTTTTATACTTTATTATCTGCTAAGTAATCTATACCTTTTATACTAGCTTTAAAAGCCTTAATTTACTTTTATAAGGCCCTTAAAAGTCCTAGCTAATTTAGATGCTTATTATAAAAGGCTTTTAATTTATAAGGGGAACCTATAAAATTTAAAGCCTTGTACTAGACTAGATTAGGGTTGTGTCCTATTTATTTTACCTAGTACTTAAGTATTTTCTAGTAAAGCTTACTAGTAAGTATTTTCTCTACTTTCTACTTTTTTACTTTATTAATAGTAATTCTAGGGGGTTTTAGAGGTTCTTATTTTAGAAGCAGATTTTAAAAATTTTTATAAAGTATGTTTAGTGCAAAGACATTATGTATCTTTAACTTTAAAAGTAGCTTTAGGTAGTATAAGTTTCTAACTTATTTAAGTACCTTAAAAAAGCTTTTTTATTATTTAGATAGTTTTTAGCTAGGTCTTTAAATAGCTAGGTTCTTAGTGTTTAGGTAGACTATGTTGCTAACCTTTTAGTTAACTAGCTAGTAGTAGTAGTTAACTACAGTTTACATCTAATCCTAGGCCTTTTCTATATAGGTCTTAGCTAACTCCTAGGCTGCATGCATGCAGGTTGCTAATGCTAGGGCATTCTTATAATTTAGCTTATTTATAGCTGTAATAGGTTCTGTAGAATGTTTCTAGTCCTAGCTTTAACATAGTTTAGAGCTGTATAGAACTTAATACAGAGACATTTTAATTATTACATAGAGTAAAGTTATCTAAGCCTAATTAATTAGAGGCAGTAAAAAACTCTAGTTATCTTAGTAAAAAAATATAAAAGGCCTTAGTCTTTAATTAATATACTTATTTATAATCTCTATTTAGCTATCTATTTCTTTATAATAGGCAGTAGAGAGCTTAACTTTTACGCCTAAAATTTAACAAAATTTAGACTAGAAACTAGATATAAACTAAGGTCCTTAATTAGAAATAATAGTTTTAAGTGTGTAGCTAAAATAGTACACTTATTAAATAAATAAAGTAGCTATTTTTTAGGTGTTAATTATTTTATAGTAGGGAATAAAAATAGCTTATTTTAATAAGTAATTAATTATAACTATAATTTAATTATATCTAGACTTGTCTTTAAAAAACTTCTTAAAGTTAATGCATAAGTGCTACATTAGTTAAGCAGGAATTAGTAGGGGGTAAATAAAGCCTAAGGTTTAGTTTTATTTTAGATAAGCCTTATAATAAAGAAGGTAATTCTGTATGTATTATTTGCAGGTAGCCTCTATACCCTTCTAGTAGTACTTTTAGGCTAGTAACTAATAGGTCTTAGTAGCACTAGGATGTGCTAAAGATACTTAGTTATAAACTTCTTAGATAAGTTAAGTACACAGTAATAAGTCTACTAGCACACATAAGCAGTTAGCATAAAAAAGTAGTTTATTTCTTATTTAATAATAGTAAAGTAAGAGTTCTTGCTTTTACACAAAAAAGGCTTAATTCTTTTAAAGTAATACATTAATTAATTTTAAAAAATTTAGAGATATAACCTAGTTTAGTCTTTCTATAATATTTAGTGTAGCTGCTTAAGTTATTGTTTAAGTAATATAGTACTAGGCTAGTTTAAAGTTAATTTAGGGGTGTAGTTAGTGTAGTCCTAGTAGGACTCTTAACTTATTATTAGTTTAAGCTGCTTTTAAATTTTCTACGTCTTATTTATAATAACTAAGAATGTCTGCCCTAGTGTTGTTCTTACTAGGGGTGTACTTAATTTAAAAGTAATACTAAGCTAACTTTTTAGCCTAATAGACTTAACAAGCATTTAGCACCTTTATTATTATAAAGTACTTTAATAAATAATAATTAGTATATACTAAAGTGCTTATTGCTATAGATGTAAGCTTAGCCCTTTATTATTTAAACATAGTAATAATTGTAAATAGCTTCTTATTATGTATCTCCTAGTTTAGCTCTAAACTAGATAGGACCTTACTATAGAATAATACAAAGCACTAATTTCTATCTGCTTATTTCTAAGAAAGGACTCCTACTACTACCCTATTAAAAGCGTTAGTTTTAATTTTAGTTTATAACATAAAGTTAAAATAGTAAAGTGTAAGTATACTTAGTAGCGCAGACTTTAGCTTTTTAAAAGCCACGTTACACTCTAAAGTTTATATAAAAGGGGTAGTAAAGCTTTAAAGTGTAATAATTAGTTTTACTATATAAAAAAATTCTAAAATAAATTGCTAATAAAATCTAGTAAAGCCTAAGAAGGATTTCACACCTGTTACAGTAGTAAGCGCCTACTAGTTGCGTAGCACCTCTACTTTCTCTAGGTTAACCTCTAGTCCTTTATTTAAAAGTATATAGCTAAGATACCTTATTTAAGTAATATAAAATTTACTTTTTTTAATCTTTACTTATAATTCTACTTACTAAAGCCTTTCTAAGACTTTCTTAATATAAAGAATATAAGTTGCCTTATCTTTAAAGTAGATAAGGATGTTATTAAGATAAGCAATACAGAAATTATCTAGATAGTTAATTAATACATTATTTATATAGCGCTAGTAAGTTACTAGACTATTACATAATCTAAAAGGCAGAACTTTACACTTATAGGTTTTATATTATGTCTAAAAAGTAGTACACTTTTTAGAGCTTAGATCTATCCTAATCTTATTAAAGGCTGCGTAAATATTAAACTTAGTAAAGATTACTACCTTAGTAGGTTTTAATAAAAGTTTGTTTATGTGCAGTATTAGATACACATTCTTATAAGTAAAAGTGTTAAGTTTATAGTAATTAACATAAATACATAAGTTGCTATTTAGTTTCTATACATAAAGAATAGAAGATGTAAAAGGGCTCTAACTTTACTTAATAAAGCTATATTTTAGATTATCTATAACATATTTCTTTGTTACCTCTAGCTTCTTAAGGTTCTGTTTGTACAACAGACTGTAACTATTAAGGAGAGGCTCTGTAAGGACAATCTTGTAGTTATATAGACAATGTACTAGTAGCTAGTAAGCTGCAGTGTGGCTAAATACATCTTAGTACTAATAGTATTTAAATAGCAATTAAAGGTTTACTAATGCTTTAGTTTTATGTTTAGCGTCTAACTATTAGGCTTACTTATCTTTAATTAACTACTTAATTTTATAAATAAAAGTTAAAAAGAACTTGTTCTTTTTTCTTTTTATATTAAAATAAAAAGCATTTACTAAAATTAGAGTAATAGTAGCTAAATAGACTTTCTTTAGACCTATTCTAAACTTTTTAATAGATAGGCAAAAGAATAATTTAAGTGTTTTTAGACTATAAATAATAAGAGATCTGTATAATTTTAGTAGCCTTAGCAAACCCTTAATGCAGTAGATTGTTAGGCTGCATAACTGCTAAAATTAGTCCTTTTTCTATAGTGTGTTATGTTGTTTAATATCTAGCTCTACTTCTTTATTACACGTAGGCTAAGTTAATTGCATAAGCAAGGGCAGTAAAAGTTTATAGGTAGGCAGATATTTACTAGGCTATATAATCTAATTCCTTTTTATATTTAGATAGAGTTTAAAACAATGTAACTATTTAATACTAATAATACAATCCTAGGAGCTAAGGTTTATAATAATAAAGAAGCAGTTTTAGATGCTTCTCTTATTAATTTACATGTGTAGGTAAATATACTAGTAGATAAGAACTTAGATTTAATCTTAAAAGCCCTTAACTATAACTTTAAATAGTAAGTGTTAAATAGGAATATAAAAGCATTAAAATAATAACTTAGTAGTTAGTAAGTTAATAAATAAAAAACTATAAGCGCTAGTATTAACTAAAAAATTTAAATAAACTTTAATGCTTTTTAAATATAAAACAGTAGAAACTTAGAAGTGTTTTTTTTTAAATAAGTGTAATAAATTAATATTTAATAAATTATACTTACTTAAGCCTAAAATAAAGAGTTTTTTTAGGCGTTGCTATTTTCTATCTAAAAGGCATCTAGATTAAAATTATTTATGTTTATAAATTTTTTTTTAGAATTTTACTACTCTACCTTTATTTCTTATACCCTAGAGATAGGGCAGTTGCTAGTAAAATGTCTTAGTTTTCTATAATTATAACAGTTGCTAAAAGTTGTTTGTCTTTCTAGGGCAGGTGTCTAGCTAGATTGTCTATAGGTAACTAAGGTAGACTAAGGTACTAACATAGGTGCAGGTTAGAGTGCACTAGAATAGTATACTACCTTAGATGTATTACTAGAAACTTTTTAAGACTAATCTATACTAGGTCTAATAGTAGACTATTAGGTAAGATTAATAGTTTACTTTAAAATAGCAGAGGTATTTTTTCTTTTTATATTATAAGCTATTAGGTAGGCTACTATAGTCTTAAAGAAGCTTTTTTAAGTGTACTTAAAACCTAAGTTTAGTACTCTTAGGCTAAGCAGTATCTTCTTTTATAAGTAGAAGAACTATTTTACCTTTAATATAGACCCTTTAACAGCAGCACTAATAAAGTAAGCTTTAAAAGTAAAAAATGCTTTTTCTTTACTTATTTTTAGAGTTTAAAACACCTGTTGCGCCTTTATTTTTTTATTACTAGTAATAAAGTAAGTTTATAAAAGCTTAATTATTTCTTTTATATTTTTAAACTAAAAGTTGTTTAATTTAGCTAGGTATCTAGGCTCTAGGTATTCCTTCGCGATACTAGCAGTGTGTCCCTATACTAGCGCTATGCGTGCGCACTTACTTTAATAGTAATCTACATTAATGTTAAGTCTATCTATAATAAAGGCTTACTATTATTTAAACATAAGTTTTTTACTATTTATAAGGTTCTTAATCTTAGGCATGTGTTTAGTAAGGTAGCTTTAAAAAAGCTTAGAAGTGCCTAAAAAGTCTTTTACTATTAGTGTAGTAAAAGTAATTTAAAGCATTATTAAGGGTAATTTAGTAGTTAGTAAGAGATAATTAAGACTAATAGTTTTTAATCTAGTTAGCTATTTAATTTATACTCTTAATTAAGTAACTTAGTTCTTAAAAGCTATGCTACTAAAGTTTAACTTTAAATCTAGTAAGTTTTTAGCTTTAAGTCCTATAAAAAAAGGTTTAGCTATTAAAGTTAGTAGTAGTTTAGTTTTAAAGGTAAGCATCTTGCCTTAGCTGTAGCTAAAATAAGTTATAGTCTTTATAATAGAATCTAATAGTAGTTAAAAGTTAAGCATTAGTAGTTATTCTTAATTTTAATAAGTTATTAGTAGTCTTTAAGTTTTTACTTTAGCGCACTTTTTACAACTTTTTTAAAGGTAATTTTAATTATAGAGAATAAAAAGTTCTAAACTTAAAAGCTTTAGTTAATAAAAAGTCTCTAAGATCTTATTTATACTAACTAAATAATTTAATATAATAGTGTGTAAAAATAGTAACTTAAACTAAATTAAACACTTCTTAGAACTTAAACATAGTTAAAAAAATAATTAATATAATATTATTAATAAGGCTGTTACTAGCAAAAGTAAGTTTTCTAATATAATATAACAGCGCAGGCAAGACAATAGGTCTAAATGCAGTATAAATCTACTTAGAGGCATATAGAAGTGCGTGGGGACTTAGAGACCTAGGAATACTAATAACACCTATAGGCCTTGTACATAGGATATTAGAAAACTACTAAGCTAGCTACAGGGGCAAGGTGCGACTAAATACATAAGGGAATAGGGGCAACTGCGGGGGACTAGGTCGAGTCATGGTCAGGGCCGATACGGGGACCCTTCGGATAGGATCCAAGCGACCCGAGATGGAACGATTCGTAGAATCGTTACACCTAGTAATGCCCTTTAGCTTAGCTAACACGCCTAGTACTTTTTAATATTTTATAAATAACTTACTCTAACCCTACCTAGACATGTTCTGCACTATGTATATTAATAATATTCTAATCTACAGTAATAGCTTTTTAGAGCATAAACAGCATATACACTTAGTGCTAAAGGCTATAAAAGAAGTAGGTTTATAACTTAACATAGATAAATATAAGTTTTACTAATTAAAGGTTATATATTTAAAATATATAATCTTTATAAATAGCATTTAAATAGACCTTATTAAGGTTTAGACTATGCTAGATTAGCAATACTTAAAAGACATAAAAGATATTTAAGCCTTTATAAAATTTACTAACTTTTACTAATAATTTATTAACAACTTTTTATAGTAAGTAAGCCTTATAATTACACTTACTAAAAAAAAAATTTAATTTAACTTTAACTTAAATTACTAATAGTCTTTTAACTAGCTAAAAAAAGCCTTTACTAAAGCTTTAATACTCTACTACTTTAACTTTAAACTACTAATACTTATAGAAGCTAATGCTTTAGACTACATAGTAGCAGGAGTTCTCTCTTAGACTAAGCTAGACAGAACTATTAGGCCTATTATATACTTCTTAAAAAAATAAGTCTTATAGAAGGTAATTATAAGATCTATAATAAAAAATTACTTACTATAGTATACTACTTTAAATAATAGCAACCTAAACTAGAAAGTGCAGCGCATTTAATATAGGTTTTATTTAACTATAAGAACTTATAGTACTTTATAACTATAAAATAACTTAGCTACTAATAAGCCTATTAGTCTAAATACTTATCTTATTTTAATTTTAAGATTACTTATTATCTTAGTTAAAACAGAGGGAAACTAGATGCTTTTATAAAGTAATTTTAAGATATTTTTACTTAAAAAAAAGTGTAAAAGGCTTAACACTAAACTTTACTTTAACTTAAGCTATTTTTAGACCTTAACCTAAATAAAATAAATTAGATAATTAATTAAATTATTACTAATAAGTATTTAAATAATAAATTTATCTAAGAAACTTTAGACCTGCTTTAAAACAGCGCTAGTTAGTTAAAAAAAGTAACACTAGCTAACTATAAAAACTAAAATAGTAAGCTATATTACTATAACTAACTTATAATTTTTAATTCTAATAAACTAAAAATTAAACTACTTTAAATTATACATAACTTGCCTATTAAAGGACACTTAAGCAGAGGAAAGACTCTTAACCTACTACAAAGAGAGTACTACTAGCCCTGCATGTTCTATACTGTACGCTAATATGTATTATGTTACTATACTTGCTGTAAAGTAAAGGCCTTTTAAAAAAGGTATAATAGCCTACTTAAACTACTTCTAATCTTTAAATAAGCTTAAAAAATATATTAATTAATTTTATTATAAACCTACTCTTATCTAAAAGGTACATAAATATTATAGTAGTTATTAATTACTTAACTAAGTATTAACACTTAATACTATGTTCTTTTATAACTGCCTCTAATATAGCCTAGTTATTCTACTAATATGTATAAGTTTACTATAGCCTGCCTAATATAATTATATTAGACAGAGGTACGCAGTTTGTCTTAGCCTTCTAGAATAAACTTTATAAATAGCTCTAAATTATCTTTTATCTATCTACAGCTTTTTACCTAAAGACTAATAGCTAGACTAAGAATATAAACACTATAATAAAATAAGTCCTATAAGTGTACATAAACTACTAGCAGGATAACTAGGTAAAATAGTTAGCTATAGCATAGTTTAAAGCTAATAACATAATATCTAAATTAACATAAGTATCTTTGTTTTTAGCAAACTATAGATACTACCTCTAAATAAAATTTAAACTACTTTTAAATACCCTCTAACTAACTTATTAATTTATATAAGTAATAAATGTAAATAGACTTATTAATAAAATTTAAAACATATTTAAATATATTTATAAAAAGCTTATATAGGCTTAAGCTTTTTAACAAAAGTACATAAACTAATTTTAAACCCCCACCCTTGTGTATGCAGCTAGTAAGAAGGTCTAGCTAGATGCTAGAAATATCTAAATAAACTAATAATTAAAAAAACTTAATTAAAAGAACTTTAGCCTTTTTATAGTAGCCTATATAGTTTTATTGCATGCTTACTAATTAATTCTACCTAACAGCATAAAGATACACCCTGTGTTCTATGTATTATTGCTGCGCTAAGTAGCCTTTAAATCTAACTATCTACCTAGACAGCTAAACCTGCTACTTAAACCTATTATTATAAATAATAAACTAGAATATATTATAAAAGACATTAAATAAATCTAGTTTAATAAGAAAAAACATATTTATAAATACTTTATAAAATAGACTAGATATAATAAACTGTTATAAAAACCTATAGAAGCTTTATAAAAGAACTCTACAGTAACCTAATTCTACGCCTAATACTTATCTAAACTAAACCTGTACTCTAATAAAAACAACCTAATGCTAGAACTACTAATGTAAAGGATTCCCTTTCTAATAAGAGGGGGGGTACTGTTATAGTATCCTCTCTAGATCCTAGACATAACTGTATTAGACGTGTACTAGAGTATTATTAGTGCACATCTAATATAAATATAACACAACATAGACATAAACTTAAGTATAAACTGCTTTAACACTAACTAAACTTAAAACAGGCTTAATTTATACTTAAAGTGCTTAGACTTTTAAGCTAAGTATTTAATTACTAATTTTCTTCTAAACTTTTCTATTTCTCACACAACATCTTGTACCTACTATAATACCTTACGTAGTAATTAAACTAGACCTCTGTAAAGCTCTATAACCTTACTTGTGCACAATTGTGACACCTGCAAAGATTTAAGTTTATAATTAAAAATAACACCTACTTTAACTATAAAGTTATTATTAACATTATATAAATTAATAATAAAGATGTTCTATATATTATTAATGCAGACACATTATTTTAGGCTACTACATTCCTAAAATCTATGTCTACACAAGATACCTAGGATGCACTATGCAAATGCTAGATTAACACCTATTAAGGACCCCTAGACTATATTATATATAACCTTAGTATAAACTTTGCTTTAGAGGATTTTTAAGCTTATACAAAGATTATAAAAGCTACATGTAGGCAGATGCCTATAGAAGCACATTAGGCAGTTAGAAAGGTTAAGCGCGCGCACGCACTTCTCTAATAAGCGTTTAACATCTTAAAGACTAAGCTAGGTAACTGTACAGATAATAAGGCTATCCTGCAGATAGCAGTTAAGGCTCTAAACAACACAGCTAGCCTACATAGTCTAGTACCCACACTGCTAGTCTTTAGAGTATACCTAAGAATTAACCTAGACTCTTTACTATTACTAAACATTATTACATAAGCAAGCGCTATATAAAAAGTAATAAAGATACTTTAAAAAAACTATGTAAAAGTAAATATTAATTATGTAATTAACACTTATAATAGCTTTATAACATATAAAGTTCTTAACCTCCCCCTTAGCTTAAAGATTATAGCATAAAGAGAGAAGAAAAGCTAGACTAGCCTATATAAAATTAAGAGCATTAAAAAAAGAAACATTATTATTAAAAAAAAATAGCCTACTAAAGCTTTAATATACACAAGTTAAACTATACTATAAAAAAAAAAAAACAACTTACTTATAATAAATAACCTAGATAAACTAATTTTTATATAAAAAAATTCTCTAAAGAAAAAAAAAAAACAGCCTTATAAAAATATTATAAAGGCAGAACTAGAGCCTACTACAGACTAAGCCCCTTAGAATAGTAATACTGCACTAGTGCAAAGAGAAAATATAAATACTAGAAAAAGTAAAAAGTAAAGGAAACCTATATAAAGTCTAGACTAGGTATTTCTAACCTAGAAGAAAAAGAATAATTAGGCCTTATCTATTAAGCTTTATATAGATAGTGTAATTACTATACCTAAAAAACTATTTAAAAAATTAGGCTATATAAAGATAGACACTTTAATTACTAACAGCACTTTTAAAGTTATAGCATATAACTTAATAAAGCATAAAAGTTAGATTTTTAACTTTTACTTTATATAAAAAGTAAAAGGTAAAACAACTTAACTATATAAAAAATCCTGCCTAGTGTTTACTAGCTACTTAGATAAAAAAAAAAAGAAATTCTTACTTAGTTACTAACTATTTAGAGAATAAGCTAGAAACTACTTTTAGCTATAAAAGTAAGCTTAAAAGCTATATATAAAATGCATTTTAAACTATATAATATTATATAAGTATACATTTAATTAATAGATAAGCTTATGCGCATGCTGTACATAAAGCTACTAAAAAAGATGCGCTAGAGCTTTCTACTAAATATAATACTCTAGGTTATATAACCCTTGTATAAAGCTGCTAAATTAGGACTATATTAGTTTAAAACATACTATAACTACTATAAAAAAAAGCTGCGCATGCACATTTTTTTATATAACCTCTACTTTTTAATTACTAATAAAAAAGAGCACACTTTTAGTATTACTAGCCTATAGATAAATAACACTTTAAGTATTATAATAAAAATTTTGTGTAAAAAGAAAAAAAGAAACTATAAAAAGTAAAGTTTTATATAAAAAGTAAAACTATTTTAGTAAAAAAGCAACTTATTAAGTTTAATAGTAAAAAAATTAAACTTACGCATAACATAGTAGTCTTTACTTAAAAGAGATAAGTAAGCTACCTTTATATAATTAACTTAAAGAATAAGGATGCTGCATAATAATATATTAAGTAATATATAAAAAAGGCATATATTACATTTATGTGTTAACTAAAAGCAGCATTTAACCTATTTATTACTACATAAACTATAAACCTTTTACATAATAATATTAACACACTTAACATATAAATTTAATAGTAGATAGATAACAGTAAGTGCAGTCTTACCTTTCTACTATTATAGCTTAATTATGTAAAGCTATTTATCTTTATAAATAAATTATTTACTAATAATAAAAACTTTAGCTTATAGCTAGAATTCTTAATTATATTAAGTAATAAAGACTATATAAAGTAAAGTAACTACTTTAAAATACTAGGCAACATTATACACTAGAATTTTACTAAGTATAAAAAAGTAACTAGAAGTGTTCTTACTAGTAAACTATATAGAATAGTTAGAAAGTTTAATAATATAATTACTTTTAGTATAACTTTATAGTAAATTATATAAACACTTAAACTACTACTAATTTTAGTAGTAATCTACATAGATTTAAGGTTTTTATATAATTACTTTATTAAGCTAAGCACTACTAGTAAAAAGTAACTTATAATTAACATTATATTACTCTATAAATTATATAAGAAAAGGGAAATTACTAAGATAAAGTAAATTAATAGTAAAAATAACTTAGTAGATATATGTATAAAAAAAACACTAAACTAGGCTTTTTAATTATTAGTCCTAACTAACTACCTCTTTGTCTAGATAGAAGCATCTGTAGACTAGCTAGATCCTGTGCGCAAAGATGCCTTAGACTAACTAGACTAATAACGCCTTTATATAAGGCCTATTTTTCTTTATTTTATTTTTTTTATATTATACACACTTATTTTTCTTATTATAAGGATCTGTCACTGCTAGCACTATATAAAAAGAGAAAAGAGCTAGAGGATTATACAGCAGAGCTTAAAAAGTAAAGGATAAAGAAAAGAAAAGCTATTTATATAGCATAACTAGCCTATTCTAACACACAGCATTACTAAGGTAAGTCCTAATAAATAAAGGTAAAGTAAAGGCAGAATGTAATTAGATAGACCTACATAGACAGAAAAAAGGTAACACATACAAAAGGCAACTTTTTAGACAAAAAGAAAAGTTGCTAGTGTCTGTACGCAGCAGCAGCGTTGCGTCCTAGATACAAGCAATTGCGCACAAGCAGGATCACGTATCTATGTCACATAATGCTTATGCGCGAACCTCTGTGCGTAAACATCTAGATATCCCCCTTTTTCTCTATATAAAGGAAAGACAAGAGTAATAGAACTAGAAACATGTTGCTCTTACCTTACCTACCTTGTACGCTGTGCACACTGTACACCACTCTTACTCTTACTACTTAAGTGCTCATACTATAAGCAGCTAGCTGTCGGAGCCTATTTAACATTATATATAAAATCTTTAGCTTAGCGCTTATACACCTTTTTTAAAAAAGTAAAACAACCTACATTAAAAAGCTATAAAAAGTGTAATAAGTGTAAAGGCATATAAATAGTAATAATTTTATTCTTTTTATAGTACTACTAAAAATTAAGTAAGTTATAGCTTTTATAGCTATTAATAATAAAAAGCTAATAAGCGCTTATAACTCTTTTCTTTATATACTTATTAAAGTGCTTTAACTACTATAGCCTAAGCTTATTTATTATCTAGCTGTTCTTAGAGACTATAATAACTTAGTTTTAAAGTAGATTCTTTTTCTTATACTAAGCAAAGAAGTAATAGCAGCTTTTAAAAATAATAAAAAGTAAAATAGCTTACTTTATTATATTAATACTTTAAATAACTATTATTTACTTTTTATTACTTTACTATATTACCTTTAGCTATTTTTATTTTTTTAAAGCTATAATAACTGCTTTAGTTAATATCTAGCTTATTATAAAACCTAACTTATTAAAGTTATATATATTTTATTTTAGATACTATACTTAGCTTTTATATTAGCTACTAGGTAAAACTAGCTTTAAATAACTTTTAGATTTTTATTAAGCACTTTTTTATAATTATACTTATAATTAAACTTTATTATAAACTTAGAGTAACGTACTTTACAGGCGAGTTGCTTACACACTTAAGTTGCTTACTTTTACTAAGACCCTTGTCAGATTAAAGCACTGTTTCTAGGCTTCCTGAGATGGATGATGGGTTTGGATATGATGTATGGGATGATTGATTGATTGTATTGATTGTCTTGATTTATTGATCCTTTTTCTGCTCTACTTGTGTTGCTCGGCTTTTTGTTTTGCCGATCCGGGTCCCTCGCACACTTGCCCTATGCGCGACCAGCCTGCAACATGCTGCAATTTGCTGCAACATGCTGCAAAATGCTGCAAAATGCTGCAACATGCAGCAATTTGCAGCAACATACTGTTCGAGCCTATTGCTCGTACTATGTAGCAGCTTTCGTCAAACGTTCCTTCTGTCTTGACAGTAGGTGCGCATATCTGACAACCCTACTAAACTACTCTTCCTACACTAATGCATTCCCCACAACACTACTTAGATGTGCTAAAAGAATGTTAGATATAGCTTATGCTTTAAGCTTTTAAACAAGACATAAAACTCTTAAAAAAATATGCTATAGCTATATATAAAGTCCTATAAAAGATAATAAATAACTACAGCACTAGATAACTTTTATAAGCTAATTCTATAGCTAAATTATAAAGGCTAGGCAATAAAAAGAAGTAGGTAATTATTAAGACTATACTTAAGCTATATGCGCAAAAAATTTCCTCTTAGATAGCATTTATAGCTAATATAGCTAATTCTTTACACGCTAAGTGTAATCTAGGCTATGTTTACATAAACTAGCCTAGTATGTTTGTAAAGCGTTATTTAGAGCTTAAAGTAAAGTTTTAAGTGTAAGTATAGTTAAAAGATATCTAGCTAATTATAAACTCTATCTTACTAAAGTTATACATGTTATTATTTTAGATGCTATACTTAGCTTTAATATTCTTTATAAGGCTAAACCTGCTTTAAATTACTCTAGGACTCTTATAAAAAGCTTTTTTATAGTTATACTTACGCTTAAACATTACTTTAAGCTCTAAATAACGCTTTATAAACATACTAGGCTAGTTTATGTAAACATAGCCTAGATTACACTTAGCGCGTAAAGAATTAGCTATATTAGCTATAAATGCTATCTAAAGGGAAATTCCTTGCGTATATAGCTTAAGTATAGTCTTAATAATCACCTGCTTCTTTTTATTACCTAGCCTTTATAATTTAGCTGTAAAATTAGCTTATAAAAGTTATCTAGCGCTGTAGTTATTTATTATCTTTTATAGAACTTTACATATAGCTATAGCACATTTCTTTAAGAGTTTTATGTTTTGTTTAAAAGCTTAAAGCATAAGCTGTATCTAACATTCTTTTAGCGCGTCTAAGTAGTGTTATAGGGAATGTATTAGTGTAGGAAAGGTAGTTTAGTAGGGTCTTAGCAAAAGTAAGCAACTTAGGTGTGTAAGCAACTCGCCTGTGAAGTACGTTAGTGCTTAACCTACATACTAGGCTAGTTTAAGCTAACCTAGCCTAGATTGCGCTCTGCGTGTAAGGAATTAGCTATATTAGCTATAGCTATAAGCCTAAAAAGAAATCTGCGTGTAATAAGCTTAAGTATATACTTAATAACTACTTTTTTTTTAAGCTTAGTTAGATTTTTTAATTTAAGCTAGCATTCTACTTATAAAGGCTGTCTAGCGTGTTAATTACTTAGTGTTATATAAAAGACATTATAAATAGCTATAGCATGTTATAAAAAAAGTTTTAAGTCTTATTTAAAAGCTTAAAAAGTAAGCTGTATTTAACATTCTTTAAAAGATTTAATCTAGTGTTGTTATTAAGGCATTATGTAGATAGGTAGAGTGTAGTAGAGGCTTAGCAAAAGTAGCTAGCCAACCTGTGTAGCTAGCTAACCTGTTAGGTACGTTAAATATTATTTAAAAAGAAAATCTTTATATATATAGCTTAAGTATAGTCTTAATAATTACCTACTTTTTTTTATTACCTAGTGTCACGATTGTGCACGAGTAAGGTTATAGAGCTTCACGGAGGTCTAGTTTAATTACTACGTGAGGTATTATAGTAGGTACAAGACGTTGTGTGAGGAACAGGAAGGTTTAAAAGGAAATTAGTAATTAAATACTTAGCTTAGAAGTCTAAGCGCTTTAAGTATAAATTAAGCCTATTTTAGGTTTAGTTAGTGTTAAGGCAGTTTATGCTTAAGTTTATGTCTATATTATATTATATTTATGTTAGACATGCACTAATAATACTCTAGTACATGTCTAATACAGTTATGTCTAGGATCTAGGGAGGATACTGTGACAGTACCCCCCCTCTTATTAAGAAAGGAATCCTTTATATTAGTAGTTCTAGCATTAAGTTATCTTTATTAGGGTATAGGTTTAGTTTAGATAGGTATTAGGCGTAGAATTAGGTTACTATAAAGTTCTTTTATAAAGCTTCTATAGGTTTTTACAACAGTTTATTATATCTAGTCTATTTTATAAGGTATTTATAGATATATTTTTTTTTATTAAACTAGATTTATTTAATGTCTTCTATAATGTATTCTAGTTTGTTGTTTATAATAATAAGTTTAAGTAGCAAGTTTAGCTATCTAAGTAGATAGTTAGATTTAGAGGCTGCTTAGCGCAGCAATAATACATAGAACATAGGGTGTATCTTTATGCTGTTAGGTAGGATTAATTAGTAAGTGTGCAATAAGACTATATAAGCTACTATAAAAAGGCTAAAGTTTTTCTAATTAAGTTTCTTTAATTATTAGTTTATTTAAATATTTCTAGTGTCTAGCTAGACCTTCTTGCTAGCTGCATACGTAGGGGCAAGAGTTTAGAATTAGTTTATGTACTCTTATTAAAAAGCTTAAGCCTATATAAGCTTTTTATAAACATATTTAGATATATTTTAGATCTTATTAATAAGTCTGTTTACATTTATTACTTATATAAATTAATAAGTTAGTTAAAGAGTATTTATAAGTAGTTTAAATTTTATTTAAAGGTAGTATTTATAATTTGCTAAAAACAGGGATACTTATGTTAAGTTAAATATTATATTATTAGCTTTAAACTATGCTATAGCTAACTATTTTACCTAGTTATCTTACTAGTAGTTTATATACACTTATAGAACTTATTTTATTACAGCATTTATGTTCTTAGTCTAGCTGTTAGTCTCTAGGTAAAAAGCTGTAGATAAATAGAGGATAATTTAGAGCTATTTACAGAGTTTGTCTTAGAAGGCTAAGACAAACTGCGTACCTCTGTCTAATATAATTATATTAGGCAGGCTATAGTAAACTTATACATATTAGTAGAATAACTAGGCTATATTAGGGGCAGTTATAAAGAAACATAG